>NW_012133495.1:20563-22271 GCF_000313525.1 Fibroporia radiculosa | reverse complement strand
CCCCCCCCCCAAGTGCTCGCCAAGGACGAATGGCTAGATGGGCTAACTTTTCTCGAGCGCTGCTTCTAAACCGTGCTTTACACAGTTTTTTTTGGGAATGACGACTTGAAGACGGTGTATGAGCTGGCGGATCGTTTCGAATCCGTCAGTCCTCGTAATTTGTTTCAAACGTTTATCTGGAAGGTCCTATGTAGGATTTTGCTCTTTAAATTGCGCCATGATTTTGCTAATCCCCAGGATGGTCAAGTCTGACGTCTCTTTCATAGTGATATCACGACAAGCTCTTCTGCAGGATTGACGCGTTCCATTGCAAATATTTCCTGGACGCGTGTGGTTACAAAGAAACATGGGCCGACCGGGTACACGTTTCGTGATTTAGGCCTTCAGGCTTGAAGTCAAGGTCAAGTTGAGGTAAGCTGATGAATAAGTGTGTTGTTGGGCGTTCTTCAAGCGACGGGCTCGCTACATTTGAAGCGTCCATTAGAATGTCAAGTGGCATTGTCGTGGAATGCCGCCGATCTGGAAACTTGTTTAATGGCAGCTAATGGTGGACAATGGTGTGAAATGACACAAATCTGTCTACTATTACGTAGGCGAGATTACTATCGCTCCGGCTTGGAATGATCTTCATGACAACATGATGGGACAAGGAAATTGCAGTTGCGGTCATTATATCGGTCTTTACAACGTACCGCTATATCATGACTGCTGACCAAGTCCGAGTCTGTCAAGTCATCCTCCACTCATCTCCCTGCTTCTTTACGGGAATACTAAACACAGCATCCATCCCATGCTTTTCTTCTCGATACACTGGTGTTCCGATAGAATCCATCTCGATGAACTCACGTACCTTCGGCTCCAATTGCCAAAGCTTTTTCATTTGCTCGATCTTTCGGACACGGTATAGCGAACGTGTCAGTTCCTCTCTAGTACGCCAAGCTTCGAGTTCTTCCTGTGATGATGGTGGTGGAGGGGCAGCGCACAGAGGATCAATGCCCCACCTTGTTCGAAGTCGGTGTATATGAGGTGAGTTGATATATTTCCAGTACTACAAGTTGGCTGGCTTACTCTGCATGCAGCTGTGCACGGAGGTCCGATGCAGAGACGCCGACCTTCCGTGCAGCCGCCAGAAGGCGCATGTACATAAAGAAGAGTGCCTTCGCGTCGTGCTCACGCAAGACACGGGGAATCATTGCCTTCGGAGGGCGCAGCCACCGTTAGATCAAGTAGTCAAACTCGATTGTGAAGAGGACTCACGTCGAACGTTATGCCCATGTCGGCATTGGGTGTGAATCCCCAATCAACATTACCTCTCCCATAAATCCTGTAGATACGATCGGAATTCTGATTGTAGTCCAACTGGTGCAGAAGAGCATTTGAGAGCCCCGGATGCGGTTTGACGAATGACATTAAAGTATATCCTGTCGGTGCTCATCTTTTTCCAGTCGAATGGTTCGAGATGATCTCCGAGTATAAAAGGCTGTAATGGCCGCAAAGTCTCGAAGGAAGCCTCTAGGGACACAGACCAGTCGGGGATAGGGGGAGAGGGCCCATCTGAGAGTCCTAGAACAACGTCCATTCGAACAGTTTCGAGCCCATGGGCCCGCATAACTTGTTTCAGTCACTTCTCGGACAACATCCACGAAGGATTTTGTTCCTTGAGCTGCGTCAGCACTTTGGCTACCTGAAGTGACAGCTGCGCCAGCCG
>NW_012133495.1:0-20382 GCF_000313525.1 Fibroporia radiculosa | reverse complement strand
CCGGGGGGGGGGGGTTGTTGACAGACATCACGATGAACAGTTGGATGAAAGTGAAAGGTGCCTGCCTGAGATTCAGTAGTGGCACGGTGATGCAGTTGTCTCAACAACCCCGGGCCTTTGTGGCAGACGTGTCCAGCACGCGTGTCATAACGCGGCGTCGTTGCGAAATTGCACGGTGCTTAACTCGATCGGTTACAGAATTTTGCTCTACTCTTGTTCAGCCTTTCCGCGGGGATTTCTTATACTTCTTGAGAGTCGACACACGACAGCTGTGGTTCTTAATACGGTCTGGCCTCAATAAATTGACACGTCCAATCCAACTTGTTGAAAATTCTAAGATATCGTTACATGACCGCGAGCTTTGGAAGGATTCTGGTCAAGACTAAGCCAGCAGCTTAGAGCATGCAATGGTGTGGAAATACACCTCAATCATATGATGCCAATGTCTCCTTATTTTAACGCGATGCTATGCCTTACAAGTCGGCCTTCGGGGGATAGTATGGGCGGAAGGTCCGGAGGGAGGCGAAGGTGACTTTTGCATTCGTCTGGGGCTATCAGTTGGATGATCAGTGAAATTTGGACTTGTTTCCTTCATGTGCAGGGTCGTGCACGTTTCAGGGTGCTTGATCAACTGAAAGGCTCGTTACGGAAGAGATTCGACAGGGAAGCGGCCTGCATACAGGTAACAGAAGCGTCATGTCAAGAGGCAGACTCTTCGTATTTATAGATGGAGAGGCCGGAAGGCCTACCTCTTAAAGTACTCGGTAGTATTTTTAGTGTTCGCCTTTAAAGACCTTGCTCCACTGTATCGCTCATTCACCGCCGAGATTGCGCATGTCCGAGTCGCGACGAGTCTAGGGAAACCTCGCGGACTCGGATATGATCGATCGATACATGTGGTGTCCATCGTCCTTTCTCCTTTGATCCCGACACGTCCAGCTGAACACCTCGGCGCGTAGTCTTTTACTACGTGCGTCTAGTGTTCGCCTACCCCATGATCTTTCTGATCCGGACTCTATGTACCTCTAGGCTCTCCGAACGGCAGTTATGGCAAGCGCTCCCCACAAACTGACGATCTAAGTCCACCCCGTGCTGAGGCTAGCCGAGAAGAAGGCGGCGCCCCATGTACTTCGTGAAAACCTTCGTGGGGATATTAATATGCGCTCACGAGCCACATCAATGGAGCTCTTTGTCTTTGGGTCCGTGCTCCTGTCTATCGTCCGATCGTCTCTCCCCGCAAGCCGTGCAAGAGCAAGACTGTTCTTCAGGGTGTCTGAACCTGAGACCGGATCGTCATGGCTGAGCCCGATCCTGCGCACGCAGAATTCGTCAATGCCCTCTCATCGCTGGATCCAGAGAAGGATGTGCCGGATGAGATGAATCCTAACGCAGACGGGACCTTTTACCAATCCCAGATTGGTGAGCGACCGTCCAAGGGACACTTCTTCTCTCCTCTGGATGCACAGCTCGCGGAGGCGGTACATAACGATGCAGACTCGGTAGTGTACACCGAGGAAGAAGAGGTGTGTAGTGTTGGTTCATCAAGATCGGCGTGAGGATTTAAGCCGCACTCGCAGAGAGCTGTGCGGAAGAAAATAGACATGCGAGTCTTGACGTTGGTCATTTTGAGGCGAGTCGTATACCATGCCTTCGTTTTTCTTGCTGATGATCAAATACGATAGTTATCTTTGTGTGTGATTATGCTCGAAACTGTCGGAGCACATGATAACTGACTTGCCGATGTTCACTCATATGCCAATGCTTACAGTCAATCAGTTTGGTACGTCGTTATCTAATTCATAAGACCTTCCTGGATGTTGATGACTTGACACGCCGTAGATCGGACGAACATGTAAGCGCTCGTAGCGCGGACGATTTGGAACCTACTAATACGTATGCTCAAGTGGCAATGTGCACGTTATAGATGCGTTCAATGAAAATTATGTAAGTTCTATGTTGATTCCGCCGCAGTAGTCCCAATTTGAACTACGTACACTGCAGGGAGTGACCGACAACAATAAATGGACACTTGCACTTAGTGTATTTTATGTTGGCTATTGTCAGTCGATTCCCTTCACATGCTAGCAGTGTCTTATAGTAAACTAAACTCCTGTGCTTTAGGTCTTTTAGAGATGCCAGCGAATGGTGTGTACACTGCATATATGCGCTACTTTCCCTGAGGGTACGAATCTTGCCTCCCATATGTATACAGTCCTCCAGCGACGTATCGGAGCAAATCGCTTGTTAGTATTTCATGATCAGGCCTGTTCCATGTCTTTTCCTGATCTGACATGCGACATGATTAGCTTCTTCATGTCTTTGACATTCTGGGGTGTCTCCTCGCTGTCGTATGTTTACGGCAAAGGCTATGCTGGATTACTCGTCTTACGGCGCGTACATGTTCATCACTTCAATTCACCCTCACTGATAGGAAAACCGTTTGGTGTAGAGTTCTTCTGGGAATTGGTGAGGCAGGGTACTACGCAGGCATGGTGTACTACCTGTCATTTTGGTATAAGAGGTCTGCGTGATTTTACTGCTCCCATCATGGAAGTGCTTTGACATGTAACCTTTAGACACGAGCTTGCCATGCGCATCAGGTAGGGAAGAAGCGTTGTTATTATCCAGGGTCACAATGACTCATTCTTCATTGTATAGTATGTGCATGACAGGGACGTATCCTGGCGCTGTCAGTGTGAGTTGTGAAAGTCATATAGAGGCCATTTTGCGCGAGCTCATCTGAACGCTTCAGGGACTTATCGCCTTCGGCTTGGTTCGTGCACACACGTCTCTGCTTCAAGGGTACGTGCCAGTATGCCCCGCTACTGTTACCTAACGAATAGCGCATGCACTTAGCTGGCAATTTTTGTTCCTCGTGAGCCTATCACCTATGTGTCTCGATTTACTGCTAAAACACCAACGTTTTACAGATCGAGGCGATCCCCACGATTGTGATCGCGTCCCTTATCCTGTTCTTCTTACCATCATTCCCATTCTCCGCTACATTCTTGACGCCACGCGAGAAAGCGATTGCGCAGGCGCGTATGAATCGCGACCAGAAGCCGACGTCCCATGGCGGCATGAATGGGTGGCAGGGCTTCAAGGCTATCGTGAATGATGTCAATGCGTGGTTACTGGTCGTTATTTATGCGGGGTGTGAGATGATTCATGTTACTGTCTGGCATAGTATGAATCACTGACATGATGGTGTTAGTTAATATTGGCACAGCGACGATCACATATTTCCTGCCCACGGTACGCCTCATGATCTGTACCTAGTTTGTGAGGCCCTCAACTAAGTAGCATTGGTGCAGCTGATCGATGAGCTCGGATACTCAGACATTAACGCACAGGGAATGACTGTCGCACCGTATGCTGTTGGGTGGTTCCTGGTCATCTTTCAGGCGTGGCACAGTGACCGAACGCGGGATCGAGGCTGGCACGTTGTCGGGTCAATGCTAACGTCCTTCACGGGATATGTCATCCTCGCGACGAGCGTGCAGAAGAGCGTTGGCGCAGGATATTTTGCGCTCTTCCTCGTCGTGGGCGGGAATTTTAGCCTGTTCCCTCTGGTGATGTAAGTAGTAGCAGTGTCATTGGAGATGGGATATCCCGAGTCTGATGTCGCGGTATGTAGGAGCTGGGCTGCGAACGTGTTCTCGCCAACGTCGAAGCGCGGCGTGGGCACTGCTTTCATCGTGTCGATCGCGAACTGCATCTCCATGTGAGTAGCGGCTGCTGGGCGTGTTCGATACAGAGCCGGCTCATGACACCACTCCCGATAGCGCCTCGCCGCAAATCTACTTCGACTCGTACGATGACTACCGCAAGGGCCATGCCATTGCCGCGGGGTGCGCACCTCAGCCCTCCTTAATGTCCCGAGATAATATGTTAACGCTTTGCTTCCTCCGACGTGCTAATGTGTTGATTGTTCCGACGCAACGCATTTTGCGATAGGTGCATGTTCCTGTCGACGCTCGCAACAATTGTCCTGCGCATACGGCTGTCCTGGATGAATACGAGGAACAAAGAAAAGCTCGCGACACTGACGGAGGACGAGAAGAATCAGCTGAGCGACGACCCGGAGATATGGGATAATGACCCGCGCTATGTGTTTATGGTGTGAAAATGAGGAAGACCGGGCTTCCACGGGCGTACTGTAATTCCGAAGTAAGGTGTATGCATTGTCAGTGTAAAATAGAAAATGGATGTGAGTGTTTGTATCAGTAAAATGAGCCGAGACCTGAAGCTCGGAGACCCAAGAAAGTGGGCACCGCGCCGAGGGGCGCGCGCTGGTGGCTGCATCCTCTTTGTTCCGAAGCGCTGCTCGTCCCGTATGTCTCTCGTCTCATCGCGGCCACTGCGACCCGACTGGCTAGCAGCAGGATGAAAGTAACGACCCGCCGCCGTCATCGCAGGCTTTCCGTGTTTCGCCGATGACGTCTTGCGACCCACTCGAAGACCTTCGTCCCCACTCTTCGCACAGATATCTTGTATACCTGCCCACACTCCCCGGGCTATTGCGCTTTCAGTCCTTGAGCCGTTCACTGTACACAACCAGCTAATCCCCTCTCTGTAATTAAACTTGCGAGAAGCATATTTCCCTTGCTTGACTCTTTGAGTTGGGGGCCATATCTCCACTCCTTAGAAATGTTGCGCGCCCAAGCGCTCGTGGTCGCTTGCAAGAGGGGTACAGTCAGCCCTGTCTTTGGCACGCGCAACTTTGGCGCATCCGCTATCCGACAGGAGCAGCATCTCGTCATCCTGGGGTCTGGATGGGGAGGGTATGAACTCCTTAGAAGTATTGACAAGAAGCGCTGGAGTGAGTATTCACTTTCCTCGTATATTATGCTGCGTATACTATTGAGTGCCGCGTTAACGGGCCAGCTAACGTTACCATTTGTTCTACTTTCATCTTGGAAATTTGACGCAGCAGTGACTGAATCGTTGACGCCTCTTTTCCACAGATGTCACGGTAGTTTCCCCGACAAATTACTTCAACTTCACTCCTCTGCTCGCGAGTTGTGCCGTTGGCACGCTCGAGTTCCGCTCTGCTGTGGAACCCGTGAGCCCGTGATCAATAGTCTTACAATGCTCATGACGCTAATGCCCTACGTGCTCTTGGGGACAGGTGAGGCGTTATACTCCGCAAGTGGTTGGTCCCTTTCATATTTTATCCTGCTGTCGTCATGTACCTTCTCATCATTTCATAGCATGCATATCAGGCTTGGTGCGACTCGATTGATTTCAAGCATAAAACTCTCACATGTGTAAGTACAGTGCCTGCATTCGCACCACAATGTTCTCTACGATACGAAATTTATTCCATCGTCTACACGATGATTCTAATTCGGCCCTCTGTAGATGCCCGCGACCCCACCGCTGTCCTTCCATCCAGGCGCTACTCCGTCCCCTTCTCCCAATGCTGATCCTTCTACTATTGTACATTCTCCACCGGGTGAAGGATCTCCTGCTACCGAGAAATTCACCCTGAGGTATGATCGACTTGTCATCTCAGTGGGTGCATACAATCGAAGTACGTCTTCCAGATCCTCTTCATATGCCGAAAGTGATTAGCGTTTTCTCGACATCATCATTACATTATCCATATGAATAGCGTTCAATGTTCCCGGTGTGAAGGAGCACGGCCATTTCCTCAAAGATATCCGGGACGCGAGGGCCATTCGATCTAGGATTATCGAATGTATGCGCGCCCATTACCTCTCTTGTGACAACTTCACATTACGATTGATGCTAGGTTTCGAGCAGGCTAATCAACCGACTATCACGGACGACGATAGAAGGAAGCTCTTGCACTTTTGTATCGTTGGTACGTGAGATATCCCACGACTTCGAGCCATCAAATTTACAGGTAGCCAACAGGTGGAGGGCCGACGGGCGTTGAGTTCGCTGCGGAGCTGCACGACCTATTACACACAGAGGTGAAACGTCATTATCCGAGCCTGGCACGGCTGGCAAGAATATCATTATATGATGTCGCGCCACACATTTTGGGCTCATTCGATGTCGGGTTGCAGGAGTATGCCCTCTTCCTGGACACAGACAATCGAGACACGCTAATAGAATTATGATCTAGATGGGCGACAAAGAAATTTACACGCGAAGGTATCCGTATTTTGACGCAACATCATGTCGAGCGCGTTGAGGCGGTGAGTGAATATTCAACATCTTCTATAAAGGCTGTATCTAATCGTGTTAACGTCATAGGGTAAGATGTACGTGAAAGAACAGGGAGAAGGTATATCGCCTATAATCATGTATGATTGAATGCTGAATTTTTTCTCCCTTGAGTGTACTTTGGTCTGCTGGTCTGGAGTACGGGTCTGGCGCCAAATCCTCTAATCCAAAGCATCACCGAAGCAGAGAAGGATACCAGGACTGCTAGGTCTATAGTTTCAATTCTACTGCGCTGTAGATACTCATCAGGGTTTTTAGCCTGATCACAGACGAACACCTGAACGTCGTGATGAAGGATACGGGCAAGCCTGATCCCGATGTTTGGGCCGTCGGCGACGCAGCGATAATCAAGGACAACCCGCTGCCCGCTACTGCTCAAGGTACGTTCACCCCCTTCTTCACCCATTCACTAATTGTTATACTTGTCCTCCGTGTCAGTTGCAAATCAGAAGGCCAGGTATCTCCGCAAGAAGCTCAATCTAATTGCGCGTGACAAGCCCGCTATTGTGCCATTCCATTTCCATAACGCCGGCAGCCTGGCGTACCTCGGTGACTGGCAGGCAGTATATGATCGCACGCATGCCGAGTCAGGCCCGAAGACGAAGGAGACGGGGCGTCTCGCATGGCTTCTCTGGCGGTCGGCGTACTTCACGATGACGTTGAGTGTGAAGAATAAGATTCTCGTACCGGTGTACTGGTGAGTTTCGTTCGTTCTATTTCGCCGTTATCGCGCGACCTTGTCGTGCCCTCATGGACTGCGCTTACTGATGAGGTGGGGCGCACAGGTTCATGAACTGGATCTTTGGCCGCGATCTAAGCCGATTCTGAGTGTGCCCTCAACTCCTCGGACCCTCACCTCTGGGTCCTGGTGATGGCTGGTGGGTCATGGGGGCGTAATTGGCAGTGGTGATCTGCGATCGTGATCGTATAGGATCGGGCTGTCGTCGGAGACTGGGGAATGCAGCTGACTAGGAGAATCGGTAACGTACGAGCTTATCTTTGTGTATAAATAATGCCGATAGAGATTCCTCTTCACCCATTCGAATTTCGGCGGTGGTGTGCATCGGCTTCGACATCACAGATGGCTTGGTCATGGGGACACGGCGGGTCCTTCCAAGCGTCATAGCCGCGACACAGCGTTCAATGGTCCATGGCCATTACCGAGGCACGTCTCTGGAACCATTATCTTCTTGGCGGGAACACGAGTTGTAGCCTTCGTGGCGGAGATGTCTCCGCAGTCACACATCTCCCCGTACCCTTTGACCCAGAGACGAAGTTACGGTTGGTGGATTGCGAAAGATGCAGTATGCGATCCATGTGCCCTGTGGTCCGCAGTACACGCTGCAAGGGCCCCGCACATCTTCTTTCCCGGCGTTCAAGAGCTCGTGTTGATGTTCCCTTTTTGATGGGACGTAGATCAGGTCTACCGGTTCTCTGCAAAGCCGGTTGTGGTGTACACGGATTTTTGGGGCTGCAGGGTTTGACGGTGGGATGTGGTTGACTGGCTTGTTTTTCCTTACGAGGACGTGCACGTAACGGGCAGCTACAGGATGCTCGAGTTCGGACCATGACCTTGATGCATGCGTCAAGTCGTCATTCAACGACAGAGTTTTTACTGTCGTGAGCTCCGTATTGCGCACGGTCCCCGAGATGTGCCTATCCAGAACCAATACGCGACTTTATATATTATAACCACCGTGCTCAAATGTGACCCATTGTTTACAGTTCATAATCGTTAAGGGGAGGCACGGCATGTCATCATTAAGAGTGGCATAGTGGCACATATGCGGGGTATCTAGCGGTAAGTTACTGGGTAACAGGTATACTATGTGAGAAACAGTCCGAGTCCGGGTCAAAAATTCAGCGGTGCGAGTGCAGGGTAGAAGATGCATGCATAACAACATACAAGAATCGACATAGAAGCCCGACCAGAAAACCCCGCTGACAATGAATGTACAGTGACTATATGTCATCTGAGTAAAAGAGAGAAGACGAAAATGGGAATAAGTCAAGAGCAGAAGCACTTCAAATCGAGAAATCAAGGGCTGTGAATGATGGCTAGGTTTCATGATGGAAGCAATGCTCGCGAGAAGGAAATCACGGAGTCAATGTGACCGGCTTCCGATGAGGCGACCTGCGTTTCTTCTCGCCACCTGCGCCAGACTTCAATCAGCCCCGGGACGGCGAAGAAAGTGCACGACAACCTACCTTGTTCCGCGTTCTGAGCTGCACATGCCTCGGCACCTTTGACGAAACCCTCGACGAAATCCTTGTTCTTCTTCACCAGGTCCTCGCTCACGCCATGCCCCTTGAGTTTGTCGAGCGCAATACCCAGTCCCTGCAACTCCTGCATGATGATTGACCAGCCCGGTTCGAGGCTCTCCGAGACCTCAAGATGACCCTTCTCATTGTACCCGACATGCGCGAGGTGAACGAATGTCCCTGGGGCCGGAGACGAGATCATAGAGGGATCGACACGATGCGAAGCAAGAGTGACAGTCGGAGGTAGTGGCGGAGACACAGGCGGAGATGCATTTTTCGGCTGCGTCTGCGCTTGTGCCTGCGTGCTAGATCTCTTGATCTTCCGGGGCATGTGCACTGCGGAGAGTCAGGAACGTTGTAACGCAGCGAGAAGGCATCAGTGCCTACCGGGGGTGTGCAGCTGACTTGTGACCCTCTTGTAGAACGTGTCCGCCTCTACGTCGCTCTCGAAGCGGAGGCCAAACATCCTTGTCTGCAGAGGGGGGTCAGTTACTAGTGCCAATGCCGTCGATCGCCATGTGACGCACTTTCCCCGGGAAGATATGGAAGAACGGCTTGTCGAGGCGGTATTGAAAGTCGTCTGGGATCTGGTGTAGCCATACGACGCCCTTCCCCGGCTGCATATCAATCAACCTGAGCCAGTACATGTGTTCAAGGCTTGCTGCGGGGCCGACACCGAGCCCACGATCGGTGTTCACGACGAGTCGATTCCGACCAAAGACGAGCATTCCTCTCAGACCCGTATCCCGCCATGCATCTTCGCGCGCCCCGAACGGGGCATGGTAGATTCTGGCAGATGCGATGGAGAGAACCTTGGTACAAGCAGGGAGTTGCGAGAAGATGTGGTGTCGCTCATCGTCGGAGAGTTGTGGCGCACAGGCGGCCTGTGTTGAGAGTGTTGGTCTAGATGCGCGCATTATGTAGAAGAAACGGGATTGAAAGTAGACAATAAGCGGTGTGGTATGAGTATCGACAGACGATGGAGATGTAAGGAGCTTGGGATTGGAGGTGTGGAGTGTTTATATGTATGCGCAAAGGCTTGCATTGCGCGTCTATTAAAGACGTGGAGGTGTGCATCGTGCAGATCGCGTGTGGGCCGAGTCAGCGCATTGCGCAGGATACAGGCTGTCCGGCGGGATAGTATCGTGCACTAACCAAACACTCTGTGGTCGAAGGTGATGCTGTAGTGGTCAGACGCTTGCCTGTGAAGAACTGTTGCGGTCTAGCTGCACATGTTGCGGCGGCACGCGGCTGCAGACAGTGAGGCGGCGGTCGTCTCTAGACGCTCGTGAGCTCGGAGGATGCATGCGAGACTTTACGGCGGCTATATTCACGAGATTACGCTGTATAGTATGCCAAACGCAATGATGCCATGGATCTGCGATCCCATAAAAGTCATATCTAGCATGGATGGCGCGAAGCCTGCAATGTCATCCCTTATTGCTGGAGAGCGAACGATAGATATACGTACATGGGAAGCGCGAGGGACCGACAGCAATAACATGTGGGTCGTCTAGAGATAGAGAGGCCACTAGATAGAGAGATCTCGACTTGCGCAGTTGACGGCCTGCACCCTAGAGGCTTCATTGTGAAATCTTATGGCTTATTAGGACAAGTGCATTGACGACTTTAGTTAAAGAGATACCATCGTGTAACGGTGCGCAGTTTACTAATCGGGTCTCCGTCCGGGATAGGTTTGGAGATCTCCGAGACGCTCTTTGCAGTTCTGAATGAAGAAACGTAAGAGTAGTTGATCGAGCCCGCCCGATACCATGAGTAGGTAGAAGGATGAGGGTTGTGGGCCAGCCAAATCTATCGAGCTCTGGACCTGTCTGGAGATTGGGGCTACGTACACTTAAGCACTAGCCGGAATTTGTGCCATTGATAGACCGACAACGCGAGAATTGACGGCAATTCGTTTGTGGGGCATGTGCAGGTTATATGCCCCTTCACGGATTTACGCGACACCCGGCCGGCAGACATGTCAGGCTGCGCCATGGTTACGTCCAGAAAATCATCTATTTTTTCAGAGTTGGCGGTGTCGACTGATTGAGTGTCATTCGCGAAGAATGGGCGAAGAGAAAATACGACTTGCAGAACAGACAATTAGGTACAGGGATGATGAGAATCAGTAACAACAAGCAAATTCAGCTCCGATCACATCTTCATTAGTGGAATTTGGGCTCCGATGATCGCGAGCAGTTGCCCGGTATGGCCGTCTTTCAAGTTCAGGTTGGAACGGTCTGACTCTGCTCTCTTCCAACATATCTCCGTCGCGCCATCCGCTGTGAACCCCGCATCCTTCCATCAGAGCGGGCTGGTGAGCTATTAACTCCTAGCCATGAGCGCGATAGAGCCCGGCCCGGACAGAAGTCTTCTGTGCCTATGAGGTAATGTCTTCAGTGAATAGCGACCAAAATACAAGGTATTTATCTGCAGAGGCACGCGCCGTTATCTTTTACAGATGCAGTCCTTGAGGGTGGGGCGGGAAACGCGGGTCTGCACCCCACTGAGGGACGCCTCGCATATATGACAATTGGCTTACGTCTGTGGTAGCCATAGCTTCGGCTATCGATAGGCAATATTGGGAAGGTCCTCCAAGTCTAGTGAACTCCTAATTACCGGACATGACCGTACACCGACTGTAGATAGTAGACCACTAGGTGTGTTATCCAAGCATTTTCAAGTCGCCGTATCTGATTCGGACTTGCCCTTCGATCGCTCAGGCTGGCCTGTGCACGGACAGACAGCTGCTCGTCTGCTGGTTCTTGACAAATTGCCGCGCACAATGCGCATCATGTTTTTTTCGGCCATTTGCATCAAGCACGCACAACAGTTGCTGCCGAAATGTGGCAAAAAACACCCCGCGATGCGGGTTGCTGTACGGCGCCCCATCCCATCGGGACTTTGTAATCCAGTACGTATGCAGTTTTGTTGCCGTTAGGGATCTTCATTGTTCCAGTATCTCTGATCCCATAGGGCGGCAGCCCTCGCTTAAGAGCTTGTCGGTGTAGTTTGTGCAACCCTTGTGCCCTCCAGCTGCAATGTTCAGCGTGTATTGCTGTTCGTCCGTACGCCTCTATTGTCCATGCATTCCGCAAGAGTAGCATCCTAACATTCTGGTCTGTGTTCCAGGTTGATGAAAGCGTGAGTCTTCGTCAATGGTCCTGCCATGAATCTATCCCGGCTTGCACTGCTTAATCAAAATCTACAACATAGCGCTCGTCGTCCAGGTTGGGCGACATCTCTCCGGGTCCGCTTGTCGCACTTCCGCACACGGTTACTTTCTCTTCAGTAATTATCTGCGCCCCTTTTCACCAGTTGTTTTACACAGATCAACTATTCGCGAAGTGCCAACATCATCGCACACCTGGAAAGCAAGGTCGCATAGACATATTTGCCATGCAGACTTCGCCTGCCAACCGTAAGAGTGTATTGATGAGCACAACTCATGTTATTCACCCCTCAAACACAACGAGCCGATGAGCATTGAATGGCCGATATTCGATACCTCCTTGGCCGCGTACGGGAGAACCATTGTTGGAGAACAGTGCGTAAGACTTTCAATCATCTTCAATCGCGCCTTCAGTTTTGAAGGTGCGCACGGCGTGATGATCGCATCGATCACTTATCCGCTATGTCATTGAACGACATAAATGGGGTGAATTTTCATGCACTCTCCAAGCTGATCTCCACCTCATGTTCCGAAAAATCAACAATCAGAACCTGTATGCATTGACAGAGACCATATTCGACGACTCGAAATATATGTAGTAGGGGTAGAGTATATATATGTAAACTACTGCCAAAATAATACAGATTATAATATTATGCATGTGGAATGCATGAGCAAGTCATAATTATCTAGTATTCCCCTTCAAAGTCATCATCATACTCGGGAGATCCATATTCCGCCCATGCGCTCAGGCCATCCTGTTCATCATGCCCGTCATCGCCATCTCTCACACTGAATACATCATTCCTTTCCTCGGCATAATCATCGTACAGCTCGTCCGCGTCAACGTCATCATGCTCGAACCAAGTGCCCCGCTGGACTGATCCGTCGTCGCCGTACATTTCACTGCGAAAGTTATTATGTCAGTCGTGAGCGATTCCAGAAGGCACACTCGAACTTACTACTCGCGAGCCGCCACCATCGCTGCTAGATCGCTGTGGTACGGGTAAGGCTCATTACCTCACACTCGCGAAATGAAAACGAACCTTTCACCATGGCCATCAGAATAACGTATATTTTCCTCATCGCTCGGGTCATCCGAGTGGATTACGTTTGGGCGACGCCGCCTTTGCGACTGCACGGCATGCTCATCGTCTGATGGTGTCAAAAAGCGTCTAATGGAAACATGGGGCCTGCTATAGGAATGCCTCGAAGTGGAACCGGATCTGCGCAGAACAGGGTCTTCCCCAGTACCCTCATGCTCTTCCGACGAATAGTGTCGTTGAGTCGGTCGATCTGCTCGACGTGACAGCCGCCTGACCGGGAATTCGGCTTCACTATCGTCGGAGTCGCTCTCTTCATGAACAGGAAACAGAGGGTCTCGAGGGTCCGGGATTGGCATATTTGACACATGCGCGACTCCGTGGTCATCCTCGTCATCGATGAAGCTGCTCTCGTACTCTTCATCATATTCCTCGCCGCTGTGATGCCGCTCGTGCTCCTCGACAGCTTCATGCACTGGTGAATAGCGCCGTCGCCCATGGCGCCTACGGATTTCCACGCTAGTTGAGTCGTTCTCGCTGTCGTGGACACTTCCATCGCTCTCAACATCGGTGTCATTGGCACCCCCATGCCAATCCCACAAGAGACCTCCAAGCGGCCCCATACCGATCCAATCATCGTTGGCCTCTTCATCGTCCTCGTCCCAGTCAGGTGGGGGCTCAATATCACCCTCATCGGGGTCGAGATGAGCATGGGGAGCATGGGCGTGACCAGGGTACAAGCGGCCACACGATGAACACACGCCATCCCATATTTCATACATACAGTCAATGCAGCGGTAGATGCCACCATCTTCCGCATCTTGAATCCCAAGTATGTCCTGCATCATCGCAGGATCGGCAAAGCGTGGAAGATCCGCTGACGGCACAATTGCCTTTCGGAATATACCCACCCACGGATCCCCACTGAGTGTGTCGGATGCCAGGTTGGGAGCATTGATTGGAGGATTGGCTAATCCACTCTTTACAAGCACACTCACCATCTCCTTCACAGCCCAAACCTCTACTGGACGCTCAGAGACAACTGCACGACAATGAGGGCAAGTTTTCTTGCGCAGGTACGAAGGAAGCATCTCCGCAGGGGGGATGTCGGGAGGAGGAGCGCTGAACCATGAGACCAGGCATCCATGACAAGCCGTGTGGCCACAAGGCGCTAACGCATATGGTTTATGCATCAAATCCAGACAAATCTGACAGGTAAGCGATTGTTGTAAGGTCGAAAGGAGGGTAGTATGTCTGTCGACTAGCTGCAAAATAATAGTCAACAATGCGTTAATGTCTATAGCTTCAAACTAGACGCACTGTTGTCTTCTCGACGAGCTGTGATTGAACGGCATCCACCGAAGTAGCTGCAGAACTGGGTTGCTGCTCATCGTGTTCAAATGCGTCAACTGACATCTTCGCTTTTCCCTTCGTTGAACCAGCTATCTCCTGGAGGTCGTATAACATCAGACACAAATACATGAACATTAGGGCCACTCACTAAGACAGATGTGGATCGAGAATCCGGACTCTGCGTCCCCATTGTCGTTGAGGAAAGCCCCACAGACGGTTGACGGCTGTGAGAATCCACAAGATCGTGGTTCAGAGCTGTTGAAGCATCGTTATCCATAGATGGACTGTGCAGTCGAGAGGGACCCGATCCAGATGCGACCTGCTCTTCAGCTGCAGCAGATCGCCCGTGGGTGTCAACAGATATCTCAGACAGTTGTTTGGGCTGGTTTTGTCTATTTTTCCTACGTCGTTTTCTTTTCTCCCTGTCTTTCGGATGAGGCGCCTTGTCGCCTTCAGCGTCGTCGCAACCCCTCTTGCTTCGCTTCGAACCTCTGTCCTGTTCCCCCGCGTCCTCAGTGTCAGTAAGAATCCGTTTCTGAGTAGGACCTTTTGGAAATGTTGGGTTAGAGGTGTTCGGTCCTACGCTCAATGCACGAGAAGACGACATTAGAACTCCAGGGATGGTATATCCGCCGTGCGGTGGGGTCGATACGCGTGTATGTGGGTATCAACTGCTTCTCGGCTAGAAGGGCAGCTATATTCCAGCTCGGGCACGCGAAAAACACGGCAGGAGAGGTCGAGACCAAGGCTAGGTCCAGCTGCAAGGCAAAGGGACGGAAGAGAATCTTAAGAACAAAACACGGAAACTGAATAGGGCGTTTCGAGTGAGATCTGGTCACGTGGTGTCGGGCGACGTTCGCACCGCTCGAGTGCGATACAGTCGCGCTCAACGCTGCCACCAACGACGAGCAGGTCCGTCCAAGGGCCACAGAGTCAACTCGTATCGCAGCTGTATCTATAGCCTGGTTCTCTACTCTCACCCTCGTCTGTCATTTCCCCATAGACCGAACATGCGGCCTGCGCACCTCAATCTCGACGTCGGTGCTCACAGTCGACCAGTGTATCAACATCCAAAAAGCCCTAATACACCAGGAGATCCATTCTCATTCTTTAACTCGCCGGGCTACCTTTCTCATCAATGGCAGACCTTCGGCGTTCAGATCCACGACGACACTCCCATTCACGGTGGATTGCTGTTGAACCACGATGGTCTCTCACCGCTGCTTGTCTCATCCGACTTGGAGACACACGAGGTTTATTACCAGCGGGAGCGGGAGCAGTACCAGCGAGAATCCCAGCCAGCTTCTTCCCCACGTTTAAGACCTGTGTTTCTGCGTATTAACACCGGCACTGGTATCAGCGATCCCACAACGCCTCTCTCTCCTACCCTCTCCGATTCCGGTCTGGCCTCTCCCTCGCTCCCTGTTATATCCCCACATGCATCTGAGCGCTCGAAGCGTCTCAGCAGACGCAAACGTACTACTCTAGCCGCGGTCACGCCTTCGTGTCTTAACACGCAGGCGTCCTGGCTCATACTCTACTTCGCATTCAATCTTGGCCTAACCTTGTATAACAAATTCGTTCTCGTACAATTCCCGTTTCCCTACACTCTAACTGCTCTCCACGCGCTTTGCGGGAGTATCGGCGGATGGATCCTGCAATTGCGCGGAGTATATGTGCCTACATCCTTGACCTCGCGACAGCACGGCGCGCTCGCTTCTTTTAGCGTGCTATATGCTGTTAACATTGCCGTTAGCAATGTCTCCCTGCAGATGGTCACCATTCCGGTGCGTTTTTACGCGAGAAGGAGGATCTGGTCTGATCGTGCGCGCAGTTTCATCAGGTCGTACGCGCTGCGACCCCAATCTTTACCACTGTGCTGTCTATGATAATGTTTAATGCGCGATTCAGCACGCTCAAGATCGCGTCCCTCCTCCCCGTCATGGCTGGCGTAGCTCTCGCGTGAGTATACAACATTCACACAGCATGTCTTGATTGAACGTCATCTTTAGGACTTACGGTGATTATTACTTCACTTGGTGGGGTCTGCTCCTCACATTACTTGGCACATTTCTCGCTGCTCTCAAAACGATCTACACCAACGTCCTGCAATCTACACCACCGTTGACTTCCGCTTCCAACCATAAGGTTATACACCTTCTGCCTGTCCCGCCGCGCATGTCCCTGCATCCTCTGGATCTGCTTACGCGCACGTCTCCATTAGCGTGCGTACTATGTATGCTCTATGCGTATTCCTCTGGAGAGTTGTCCCGCGCACGACAATCATTCGCACCCAGCGGGGTCGTAGAGTGGTCGCATGTACTCGTCCTTCTTGGTAATGGCGTGATAGCATTTGGACTCAATGTAATCAGCCTCAGTGCTAACAAGCGCGTAGGCGCACTGAATATGACCGTCGCTGGTGCGTCCGTCGTCGGTCTTTACCACCACAAATTCAAGCTGACTTGGGGCATCTGAAGCTAACGTCAAGCAAGCCTTGACAATTCTTTGCGCGGTCGCGCTATTCCACTTGACCATCACCCCGATGAACGCGTTCGGTATCTGCGTCACACTCGCCGGTGGCGCGTGGTACGCCTGGGTTGAATATTGCGACAAGATGCAGCGGAAGCGGGCGCCAGAGAAGCATAAATTGACCGGAAGCGGAAGGGCAAAGTAAGTTTCGCGGTTTTTCCGCATGCGCATCTCGGACCTATACCGCACACTATGATACCTTCTCACATCCACATTGAACAAGCTCGTGCAAACGAGGACTTTTAGTTTTGTACTTCTACGATGACGTTTTGTATTGTTTATAACATTTTTGAGACTGCGCACGCGCATGTCCGTGGACTGACTGGCAGTAAGCAATGAAATCTGACAGCTTTAAGTCATGGTATGTTCATGAGGTGGGTTAGATCGCGATGCGACGTCCCCGCTAAATGACCTCAGACATTTCAATAGAGCGGGTATTCATTGATCTGATGAGATACGATTTTGCGTGACAATACAACAAGACAACAGAAATAAGATTCGGACAGCGGCAAAAACATATAATAAGTAAGGGTAGTAAGTCAGATTACAAGCGCCATCACGCCGTCGCCGTCGGCAAACCGATGCGCGCGTTCACTTTCTGTCGGTGCTGACGGTTCCTCAGATGCACCTCGTAGTTCTGCAACGTCTCGCCGGGGCCTGGTGTGTAAAGCTGCAGGTATGCGGGATGAGAATCCGTACGACCGCCACTGGAATTAATACCTACTTTTCCTGGGCAATCCAAGCACTTCAGGCGCCATTCGGGGTTCGCCTGTGGATTTGCTCTGCGGATGGTGACTTCGAACAGGTCGTGGGGGTATTTGGTTTGCAACTCGATCATCGCCTCTCTCAACCATGCAGGGATGGGCAGCTGCAAGGAGCCTGTATCAGAATCCAGCAGAAGCCGAGTGGATCGCAGAGCTCACAGATTGATACGTATATGGAGGAGGCGCTGATGGACGAGGTGGTTGTGGTGATGCCAAGGGCGGGGCAGTTCCAGTTGGGGTATTATCGGCCTCTGCGTCTTGGGGGCCATTATCTGGAGGAGCCGACTTAGAATGTCCAGTTCCATTCGACCTGACAGTCCTCTGCGCGAGGGGGGATTCGCTGGCGCTGGAAGTCGTGGAACCTGGAGACGTTGGCCGTTCTCGATCTCTAGACGAGACCGCTGATCCAATGCTAGAAACAGTGGGGATTTCAACACGAAGTCCGTTATCTGGACGGCTGGGGGTCCCTGTCTCAACATCGGCATCTTCTGTAGGCGCCGGCGTAGGCTGTTCCGTCGAAGGCGGGGGACGCTTCCGCTTCGCGGCGACCCTGGCTTGCTCCGCTTCTCTGAGCAGATTAATATGGTACTCCGCATTCGAGTTGTACTCCACAGGACGTGGTCGGCGATGCCGATGCCAGAATTTACCTGCAGCCCAGCCGAGTCATCAAGGCGGTCAAAATCACCAGGACAAAATGCACGTACCACATGTACCACACTGCGACTTGTCTCCCAGGGGGCCCTTTCGGCGACCGATGGCGATACTCTCCGGACAGCCACAGTTGGAACAATGCCATACTCCGTCAATCATGTTCGCATGCTGGCCGTCCACATATTCCTTCTCCTTAGCCTCCCTCTCCAATTCCTTGGCCTTCTTAAATGGCAGCATAACACGAGCACCCTTGTTATCAATGTTCGATGGCAAGGGCAAGTCATTTTCCATAGGCGGAGGGAAGCTAGAAGGGTCGGCCACCGTGGACTGCACGGGGTACGGGCGCGTGCGGAGCACGCTTGAGGGATACGATGGGGGCTTGAACAGACCCTTGGGCTTCTTCTCCTTCGGTGCTGTCGATGCGGCAGGTGTAATAGGCATTGGCTGACTGGGCGGCAGGACGACCGTCCCGTTTTCAGAGGCAACCATGTTGGCGATAGTAAGAGACGCCGCTGCCGCAGCGGCCCGTCGCGACGTTGGCGCCGCTGCGGCATTGAGTAGACTGAGCGTGGCTGCGTCGACCTCGGGGAACCCAATGGCAGGCGTGCGGAACGTTTTGGGAGGTTCTCGATCAGGCAGGGCGACGCCGCGTCTGCCGCGAGTCGTCTTTCGTCTCCGCCGATTGAGCTCCTTCTCGCGTTCCTTCTCATTGCGCTCGATCTCACTATCACTCAGATAGTTGATGATCGGAGTGAACGCGGTGACTTGATCCATCGCCCGAGCGCCGGTGGTCAGCGAGGGCAGAAGGGACATTCGGAGATCGTCATCCTGCACCGCGGACCCGTCTGACGGATGGCCCACGAGGAAGAGAGACTTTTGGTAGATTTGAACCTGCTCCCTGATGGAGTGGGCGATCGCCGTTCTGGACGAT
Organism: Fibroporia radiculosa; assembly: GCF_000313525.1. Lineage (NCBI taxonomy): Eukaryota > Fungi > Basidiomycota > Agaricomycetes > Polyporales > Fibroporiaceae > Fibroporia > Fibroporia radiculosa. Next base: position 1,476 of record NW_012133495.1, on the reverse strand, counting down.
GAAAAATCAGCAGGAGACCGAAATACACGAGCTGGAGACATACTTGAACTCGCCGCCCAGCCCCAGATCTTGCGCATATATCTCCGCAAAGTGCTCGGGAGAGGGATCGTCATTATCCAGATTCCACTCAAACTGGTCCTCGAGCTTCATGGGGCCCACGATGATATCAAGCTGTCACCAGATCTCAGTCAGTCTCGACAGAAAAAGTGCAAACGTCCACAGATAACCACCTTCACAAGGATACGCATCTCCTCCTGCAACGAGGTGTCTTCCTCCTCAAACTCATCAACGGTCATCGGGACTTCGGACCCCGGTAAGCCTGCAAGCTCTGTCTGTTCGATAGCCTCCTCCTTGACCACCTTTCGCCGTTTTCGGCTCCGATTATCTGGGCGTTTGCTGACTTGCTTTAAGAAGGTGTCTGACCGCACCCTCTCCCGCCACGCCTCCCACCACTCCGCATCCTGGCCGTCCAAGCTGCCGCATTGCACGCCGTCGTCGCCATCTGGGGAGACGGCCACGATGCCGTCCTCGCCAAAGGTGGTCGAGTGCGCTTTGAAGTCGCTCAGCTGGTCCTGGATAGCCTTCGTGATGACTGTATGGTAGCTGGGCGCCAGCCCGTAGTCGTCGACGATCGACTGCGCAAACACCTCGGGCGTGACGACGGGGTCTGGGCGGCTGTGAGCGACCGAGGAGGTATATTTGGACGAGCGAACACGCACCATTCAGGTTCCACACGAACGCATCTCGCATTTTCTGATGTTCAACATCAAACTCCAGCCGGATGGGGACAAGCTGCTCCGGGCGGTTCGCGTCCTCGGGCTTGAGTCTCCTCGGGCTATAAAACACGCATTCAGCACGCCGCAGAATCGACGCCGCGCGTCGCACTCACTGCTTGAACCCCTCTCGCTTCCCAGCCTTGCGTCTATCCCGCATCTCACGGTCCTTATTGTTCTTCAGCCCCGTCAGCGCAAACTTCTCGGGTCTCCGCCGCGGGGCGACCCGGCCGTCGTCCACGACCGCGTCCTTCTCCCACCACGCCCGCGGCTTGCCGATCGTAGCCAGCACTTCCTTGTGCATCTGCTCGCGCATCGCCTTGTGCCGCACATCGTACTCCTTCTCGACCTTCATCCACGCCTTGACCTTCGCGATCTCGTCCTCCCCCAGCGGCGGGATGAGCGTGCCCACGTCCTTCAGGGGCACCTCAGAGATGCGCGTGCTCGCGTCCAGCCCCGTCTTCTGCTGGGGCGCCGCCTGCGCGCCCGCCGCTGTCGCCGCCGCCACGCCGTTGAGCGCACCCTGCGCCTTGTGCACCGCACCATCCGCAGCGAGCGGCTGCTGCGCGCCCATCGCGGCCCCGAACCCCAGGCCATCCACTGTGCCACCCTTCCGGTCCGGCGCCGCGCCCATCATGCTCGACACGCCCGCCGGCGCCGTCGGCGACTGCATGCCCGCAAACGGCGACGTCGGCACCGGCGG
>NW_012133494.1:28452-30650 GCF_000313525.1 Fibroporia radiculosa | reverse complement strand
TGTGGTGGCAGCGCCGCCGCCGCAGCGGACGCCAGGGGGCGCGAGGACACGGGGGTCATCAGGCTGGCGCTCTCTGGCGTGGGCGTGCTCGCGGACGACGCGGCGGGGGGCTCGACGATCTCGATGGGTACACGTCGCCGCTTGGGTGCCGATTTTGGAGAGACACCGGGCGCAGGGGCGTCGCGGCCGGGGAGGGGGCGGACGTCTGCGGGCTGTTTCTGGAGAACGGGGTTCAGTGGCGCGGCGGGGAGGCGGGAGAGGGCCACGCACCGGTCGCGCTGGGCGCTGGGCCGTGAGCGCACCTGTGACGTTTTGCAGTTCGGTTTTCACCGCGGCGTTCGCGGGCTCGAGGGCGAGTGCGTTTTGCAGATCTGCAGGGTCAGGAGAGCGGCGTGGGTATAGACGTCGGACGGGCGAGGGCGGAACAAGGGTGCGCACCGGACTGTGCGTCGCTGAGCCGCTGCAGCGCGGCGCGGGCCTGTGCACGCCGGAACATGGCTTTGACGTTGCGTGTGTCGAGGCGGAGAACGGTGCTGCAGTCGCGTTCTGCGTCCTCGTTCCTGGCGGTAGTCCGACGTGAGCCTCCTGCAGCGTCCGACACGCGCGACGGGGCACGCACTTGCCTAGTTTGAGATACGCGGCGGCGCGATTGAGCGGGTACGTTGCGTTTGCGGGGTCGGCGATGATGGCGGCGGAGTAGTGGCCGATGGCGGTGGGGAAGTCGCTCGCCTTGAAGGCGGCATTGCCCTTCAAGTGCGAGCACATGAATGAGCGGTAGAACAGACGATACCGAGCGGCGAGCACACCTTGTCTTTCTCTGCTTGGGCCTTTGCGACCGACATGGACTGGGGCTGCGATGGCGTCGGTTCAGAGTCAAAGTCTCGACGCGTCTCGGGCGAGTCGAATCGTCGTCGACTCTAGTCACGTGAAAGATCACATCCCCGATCGTTCGCGCGGCTTGAATTGACTATGTTATCGCCTTGGTCGCCGCCAACTGCGCAAATGGATTGAATCTCGCATTATTTGAATTGTAAGAACACTTTCCTTGGAAATTGGCCGAGAATCCTGTGCATTAGCGTCGCGGAATCTGCCTCATCCCGTGTGAAGTGTCCGCATGTCAGTGCATGCAACGTTTATCGATATATTCAGGCCTCCTGCCAGTGGCCTGCTGTGACACTCTGAACCATCTCAACACATCCTGCCTGTACGGGTAGAATGTGCTTAGACATCGGTCGGTGGTGAGTAGCTTGATCTTGCATCCAGTCTATCTGTTTTGAGCGACGTGCTACTACCTGAGCCTGATACCGTCTTCTAATCGCAGGTACCGGGCAGAAGTTGTCGAGGCGTGTACATGCGCGTCGACTATCCGGAAGCCGAAGAGCATCTACTTGAAATGGCTGCGAGCCTGAGGTTTCCCTCAACCCATGGCAACAGACGTTTCTCATAGCGAGGTATGAATATGTGGCAACAATATGAAAACTCATATGATATCAGGTGAGCATTTCAATATTAAACATGAAGGAAACTCCCCTGACAACCTTGGAAGAAAACGGAAAAACCTTGAGTTATCCTTCAATATCGGGTAAGACGGGTAGTAAATGGTGCCGGACTTCGCCCCGCGCCGCATGCCTCAAACGAATAGACCCAGGAATGCCTTCGAAGGCGTTCAGCAAACTGGCCGCGACCGTCCCCCGACGCCAGACAAGCCTCCTGGTCCAAACTCCACACGGAACATGCCCCGTTGCAACACCACCTCTACTGCATCCAGAAGACCAAGTCCTGCAGGTGCCCCAATTACCTCCGTCAATCGGAGACCGTACGACACTATCTCCTAGAATTCCCAGCCTTCTGAACGCAGCGAGCTGCACTCCGCCGAAGCATCGGATGCGGGGCGACCTCCATCCGAGTTTTGCTATCCTACCCGGTGGCAACCAAGCCGCTCATGCGTTACGTACAAGCCACCGGCCGATTTCAGATCATTTTCGACAACCTCACATGACCCACAGCTGCTCCTCGGGCTACCTGACCGTACCGGCTGCTCCTCTCCCCGCCAGCGGGCTTTTACACTTAACTGCATGATAGCCTCCCCTCTCCCTACACCACTTTTCTTGATTTGAACGGCCTGCATGCGCGTGGAGGACTCAGGAATGCGGGGCGTTTCAATGGACAGTGGGGGACCACTGGCTGGCTTCCCCCCC
>NW_012133494.1:27948-28265 GCF_000313525.1 Fibroporia radiculosa | reverse complement strand
CTTCAGGGGGGGGGGGGGGGTTTAGGACCGCGTCACTTGCCCTCGATGGCCGGGATCTGACTCTGCGAGTCCACTGTACCAGTGCCGGTGTAACGGGGAATTCTAACGCGCATCTCACGCAACTCGTGTCATCAAAGTCTCTCCGTCCCAGTCTCTTTTCTTCTTGCTCTCTGCGTTACAGTTTCTCTATCTCATGCACTCCTGTCACTCCAGTCTGGTCTTTCTCTCTCATTCCGTCTGTACTTCTTAGTCGACTCTATCAGCGCCGGACCCGTTTTCAGAGATGTTTCAAACGGACGAGACGTAGGAATTGCGCG
>NW_012133494.1:17543-27736 GCF_000313525.1 Fibroporia radiculosa | reverse complement strand
GTCATCGCTGCGGCAGTTTCGAGTCATTGCTCGATCCCGGGAGAGCATCGACGACTCGGCGACGACGTCTGTGCCGATGACGCGGCTTCCAGAACGAATTAGGCAAGTTTATTACTTTAGTTGGTATCCAGTCAGTGTACAATCAAGGATAGCTCGGTGACGAGGTGATGTAATAGGTAGTTTCTCTTGGCAGCGTTTGTGTATAAGTACGAACACTTGGGGCTGGAAAATGTATCGAATCTTCTCTGGCTTAAAGTGTCTCGTGTTAGCTTTGAAACTCGCTCAATAGTCGCATCTCCAAGTCGCATCGGTTGTCAAGTCGCAGTGGTCGGATTTGCTAGAGTATCGGACGAAGTTGAGCAGACAGTATCGAACAATCTGCAGTACGGGATACAATAAGAGTAGCTGATCTCCGGGCCTGCATCGTGAGAGGCTCCTGGCTCAAGAAAGGCGATAGTCGACTCCCGCGCAGAAAGGCAATAGTCGACTCCCGCGCTCAATCCTCTCTCACACCGGTGCAGTTATCATAGTACTATGTTCTCTTCCTTTCCTGTACACGCATTTACTGACTTCTCGGCGACTTAGCGTGCCGCAGCTTTCGCCTCAATGCGCGCCCTGCATATCAGGCCGCATCCAATGTCTATGTTCAGATACCGTACAAGTAGTATTGACATGAAAACTGTACTTAATGTCTACATAGGGCCAGGCCCTCGCGGACAATAAACGGGATCCCAAAAACAAGCGGCGCCATTGTGCGAACCACCGATAGCCAATAACTCGGTACTCTTCCCTCCAGTCCGATATACACTCTCTTGTTCCCCTTCCGTATAGAGCCATACACCGATGGACGCTTATGGGCGCGAAAACCTGGCTATCATAGACACGGTGGGCTGCGTGACGGAGATGAGCTCACTGACGGAGATGAGGATGAGTGAGCCAAATTGTATTCGATATAAAGTGTTCCTTACCTTAGCTTTCGTGAAGACTAATTGCAGGATTCTCGTGCTAGTGAGTGTTTATGCCGAGCCTGTGCGTACGCAGAATGACAAAAAGTTACCGGGGCCATATGACCCTTCGGAGGGCAGTCTACTTCTCTTGACGAGTATGGCTGCCTTCAGGAAGAGGATTGATCAACGTTCGGCTTCCGTATGCACATTCGTGTGCTTTGCGTTGTTCTGATCCATATTTGCTTTCGTTCCTTGCAACTAAACCTGACCGACTCAATGCTTTATTAGATGTGCGGCCAACGTAGTATGTGTGCTTCGATTCCGCTGAAATTGACATTTCAAGGCGCATCTTGAATATTATACAGCCTATCTCGTGTCGGACCCCGTATATATCGCGTTCTGTTCGTCTATGTACCGCATGCAGCGTCAGGAGATGCAGGCCGATTGTCACCAATTAAACGCTACACCGAGTATTTCTACGATTACAAGGGTCGCAGCTTTTCCAACATGGACAAATCATGCTCCTTCAACATAACAGAATCTGGCTTTACACCCGTTGACCAATCAAAACAGGATAGCGCGCTGCCCCTGCCTTTCCACACCAATCAAAGTCGATGATCGTCGCAGCGTCATTCTTGGTCAAAACGTTGGGTTCGTGAAGGTCTCCGAACACAAGATCGGACGAATACAGCAACTCGATCGCTTTGTTGACCTGTTCAAATTGGTGTTTGGAGAGGGAGCTCCTCGGCGGCCCTTCCTCAATAAAGCCCACCACGATCATGTATCATCCGCTATACAGTGGTGATCGCGGATCCTCTGTACCAGCGTAGTGCAGAAATGGTGCCATTTGACGATCAGCCAGGATACGGTGAGCCTGTGCATTATATGTTGACACAAACTTCACAACCACGAGATGACCAGAGTAGTCAAGCTTCGCCTTGTATAGTAGTTTTCAGGGATAACTTGGCGCAAGGCGTGCCAAATACGTGAACGTCGTCGGCTCAAATTCTTGAATAAACGGAAAGGGGCCACATGTCGACGCGGGCAGAAGAGACTTGGTTCGAGAGATCGATAGTAGGTTTCGAGGGTGAAAATGGCGGTCTTCAAGGCAGCAAAGAGTCGCGATACATAGAGCAGTTCGGCCTCGGCGAAAGAGTCGCCACCAAGCCAGACATACTGCGTTAGACGTTGGACGACCGCCTTTCGAAGGTAGATACCACCAAAGACACTCAGCCATGGACCTGCAATCCCTAGCAGGACGCTAGGGCAGTAGCATCTAGCTCTGAGGGCATTTTCTAGTAGAGTCATCAATTAGCTCTGTATAGATACGTACCTGACCTACTTACGAGGTTCTCCTGCCCAGTATTTGAGATAAGAAAGACTACACTGGTTGTAGGGATCCGCGTTGGCCGTTCCCAATTTATTCTTGATCTCTCGTACTGCCACATATGCTGTCGGACCGCCACATGTTTGTAGTATCACCCCGTCGCTTTTGACACCTTGTCCCTCCACGATAGAGAATCGGCGCCCGAGGAGAGCAAACAAAGGCACATCGATCGCTGTAATCCGCTCGTCCTTGGTGTTATAAAGACCAGCGGAGGCTTTAAAAAGGGCTTTGATAGAAGTATACGTCCCTTCGTCGGCATGAAAGCGCTCTGGACTGTTCATGGCGGCATGGAAAGAATTGAAAACAAGATGGAAGAGGCCAATGGGAGGACCAAACTGATCATATGGGCGACCATTGAGGACTGGCCATTTCTCTTGCTCGTTCTTAAATGCCAGCATTGCTGCAGCTGAAGAAGGGAGAAGAGCTGTACGGGCCATCGCAGCATCATGTTCTTGATCTAAGCTCAATGTCGTAAATGCATATAAGAATAAGTGTATCTCATTCTCACCTTCGTAGAACTTCCGACGCTTCGCGGTGCCTTCATCTCCCTCATGCTTTCGCTTAATATCCAATGAGACTGTGTTCCATGAATCCGTCGGGCCAATAAGACCATGCAGTCACTTACCGTCGTCGGATATTTCAATAACAATGCTGGGTTGCTCACTCGCAGATAAATCTTTGAATGCCTCAAACAGCGTTTGTTTATGGGCTAGGAGTTGATCCTCTGCCACACTATCAGGGGTCTCCTGAAGTACAAGTCTGTCCGTAGCAATCTTGAAGATGCGGTAGCAGAGTAAATTGGCTTCAACGCAACCTTTCATTCGTTCATAGATCCAACCTATGAGCGACAAGACACTCTCATCTTACCGGATCCGAATTGGAAAGCCAGCCTGAGGAATTCCGCCTCGCATCTGGCGGGCAACGTCCAAAAAACCACAGACAAGAATCCATGTGATCCTCTGGCGAATGCGATACATATATCGTAGAAAGTCGCCGCGAACATCGCAAGGGTGATTATAATTGGGAGAGGATGAAATGATTGAAGGTCTCGTCATCACAGAAAATGGCACCAGACATGTTGTAAAGAGCAAGCGTGGCAGTGTCCACATCGTGGAGAGCTCTCCTCCTTTATGACGCGACTGAGGTCAGCGACATTCTTTGTTTTTGCAATGCCGATGGGAAAAGAGAATTTAAAAGCTTCGCCCCACACCAGGTAGTTAAGCGTGAGGGTGTCCGACATAGTTCGTGACAGTTCTTCCGAAAAGCGAGAAGGTGCTGGGAAACTAAGTGAGGATTCCGTGCAGATGGTGTTCCGACCCATATGGTGCTACATAGCGAAGTCGTAGCGGGAAAAAACCTGAAGCTTGCCTTTGTAACGGCGTCGTCAGCCACTACGGGCTGGCACTTGATGGCATGTTTCGATACTCACGGCCCCAATGATGCAGGTTCATAATCCTGATGAATCCTAAATGGCTTAATGACCTAGAGGTGACACTCCATGGCCACGGCCAGGCAGCCGACATATTTAGACCAACATCCTTCGCGCATAAGGAAGTTGCTAAGCATTCCAGGCTCTAGCGAACACGCGCGAGCCGGCTAGAAGCGTCAACACGCAACTGTGCTGCCACGGTGCTGCAACTGGAATGCGCTCCATAACAAGCAAAGGAAACGACGCAGTAGAATGGATACAGCGTAAACTAAACCAACAGCACTAGCCCCGACAGCGTATGATGATATAAATTACATGTACACTATTGCAATGCAGGTGCGCGCCCACACCATTTCCCGCTAGCCCCAACAGAACCCAAACCCATCCAGATCCGAATTTACAGACTGAACACAGGATATATGGCAACTACAGCCGCCATGGTGAACACTATGATGAACTTGGCTGCGTTGGAGGCTGGGGCGGCGCTTCAGGCGGAGGCGGAACTGGCTCTAGCTCGGTAGGCTTCTCCCAGGTCGCGGGCACGCGCCAACGCTGGCCTTGCCATGTGCGGAACGCCGTCGCGACCTCCGCATCGCCGTTGACCACGTCGTCATTGATGCAGAGGAACGCGGCGTCTTTGTTCTTCTCAATCCTATTCAGGACGGACCAAGCCTGCTTCGGGCTCGTGAGGCGCTCAAACATGGATGGGGTAGTTCCTGTCAGACGCAGATGAATGCAATCACCAGAGGAGAGGAAACAGACGTGCGCACCGATTACGTAGCGGTATCGCTGAAGAAGCTGCAAGGCCCATGTACGCACCATTTGGAAACGCGCGGCGCTCATGACCGCACGAAGCGAAAAATCCCCATCCTCCCATTTGCCAGCGAGCGGAAGATGCGGAATTTCCCCAGGAGTCGAGAGAAAGGGAACCTTACCAGCAATCGAGGACAGCATCCGATCTGGAGGCGGAAGAAAAGCAGAGAGGCCAAGCGGCCCGCTTGAGCGCACGAGAGCAGAGATGACTGTCACAAAGGGTGAGATACGATTGTCTTGTAGCCAGGGATTAGCTTACCACAATCGCCGCATTTCGGGTTACCAAATGCGACATTTTTGAACACATCGCTCGCCTTCGAGTGGCCGGCAAAACACTCGTCATAACTGATGAAACACCTCGGCAAGTTTCGTTCAGGTATATCAGGCGTGAAAGCGGGGAATTTGGGCTGCCCGATAACCCCTAGCGTCGCATAGGCAAACCCGTCCATGGAGGCTATCAGGACGCAGCATTGGTTAGCATCCAGTGGAGAATATAGTCAGACAGATGCGCGATATACTCACAGAATACATACGTGGTCTTCCCTAAACCATCCTTCACGCCCGACTGTATCAGTGTCGCATTTATCCTCTCCGTTTCCAGCGTCTCCCTCCTCCCGGCTTGAACGTTCAGTTCCCGCTTCTTGCCTTCCGCAACCTCCCACGTCCCGCCAAGTTCCTCCCACGCGCGGCGCGCCTCCGCCTCTCTCCATTCGTCGTTGAGCCCGCCCACGCGCGCAACAGCCCACGTCCACAGCAGCGCCTCTCGCGCACGCTCGACGACAAAGTGCGTGTGGAGGAAGAGCGTGTTGATATCCCCCGGGCTCCCAGGGCCTGCAGTCTCGCGAAAGGCGTGCGACGCCGCGCGAGAGAAGGCATCGGGCCACATTTGCTCGACCTCGGCGAGGAGTGCGGAGGAGACGGTCTTCGCTTCGTGCACGACATATGGCCGGTGTCGCCGGCCGAAGCGCTCGCCTGTAATGGCGACGGATGAGGTGAGAGAAGGACAATGTGGAGGGGCAGACGTACTGAGCAGGTAGTTGGATTCACCCATACTGCGCCATTCGCCTTGCATTCGGGCGGTGGGCTTGACCGGCGAAACGAGAAGATCGGACTGCAGGTGAAGGACAATACCATATGCTGTTATTTGTGTTAAGGGATAACTTTATATTGTATAAGGTGTTTCATACCAGACGTATAGAAGGACGCTGGGCTCATTGGCCTTGCGAGATAAAGATCGTCGTTCTGTGCAGAGTGTGTAAACGGAGAAAGCATTCAAGGAGTGATGCAAAACATACCATGTATATGCTATAGATGGCGTGAATATGTGTGTATGATGTATTGAGCAGGAGAAAACTCACAAATTATCAGAAATGGCTCCTACGTGTCCTAGCTGCGACTCTATCGCGAGACTGTACTGATTGATTACATGTCAAATAGGTAACCACCAAATGGAATACGCACCTATTGAAGTTCGTCCGGTCGTACGGTCGGAAGATCTCTGCATGGTGCACAAGTTGGAGTGATACGTCACCGTCCAGCCAGCCTTCCGTGGTCTGTTTAGACAAGTCTAGCCACTGTGGGACCTGTCCGAGGCGCCATGAGGCCGAGAACGCGAGGTTCGGTGTCGTTGCAGGAATGGGGAAGTCGGATGTAAGGAGGAAGAAATGCCCAGCATAGTCGCGAAAGTTGGCAAGCACCGAACGCATGGAATGTCGCAGCTCATCGTGGTCGCGATAGAGCCTGGCCTGTGTACTAGAAGTTGCAGGACGCCATGGGTTGGTCGGACCATAAGACGCCTGGACGTCCATCTTAGCCTGCTGCTCAAGAGGATCGGAGCCATTCACCCAGGTCCATAAGAGATCGAGCTTAGGTGGCAGCGGAGAGGAGCACGCATCACCATGCACGTAGTAAGCATCCAGACACGTAGCGGGAAGATCTAGGACAGGCTTAACCAGGGTGCTCTGCGATGTCGGCGGTGGCGATGGGACACGAAAAGGGAGGTAGGAGGTTGGCAGGGAAGGGATGGCATCTATAGGGAAAATCAGTTCGAGATCTTCGAGGTCTCCGTCTATGTCCCTGAAGCTGTACTTGAGCAGGTAAAAGAGGGTGAAGACCGAGGTGGTGAAGAGTGCGGCATAGAGGACGCGTCTGCGTAGGCAGAAGGTAGTGGTGAGTTCGGTGACAGCATTTCTCGGGGACGTGAAGGGATACTGGACGAGGGGAATATAGTTGGAGGAGCGGATGCGCATGGCCGCGCACGAGCATGGAGAGAGCGACAAGAAAGCACGGTGGAGTGAAAGAATGGAATGGACCTAAAGAGCCGGGTGCTGTCCCCAGATGACGGAGCCGCCGCAGCAGGACGCCCGGCAGATACAATCTGTAACGACCGTCAGATGGGCGGGACCGCTCTTAAACGCTGATGCACACCGCCCGCCGTGAGCAGGAGCTGTCGGGGGAAAGAGCAAGTCGTGTGCGCTGCTCCTGTCGCCGTCAGCCACAGCGAGCACACCCCCAAACGCAACGACCAGCCCGATCATCACTGCCGAATATAGCCAGCCTCGCAAGTCGGTTGCATTCGGACTCAGGCACACGCTGACTAAGCACTCAGATCTATTCGTCGTTATCAGATACTACGCACTGCGCAGCAAACGTCGCACGACCTTATGCATTCGCCACCTCCGACCGTGCTCAGAACTACACAACCCACGCGCGCCATTCCCAGCTTATCTAAATGTGCGGGATACATTCCCGCTTTTTGGTTGGCTGTGTGCTTTGGGTGGTGCTGGGAAGTCGCCGTACTGGTATGCCACCGCACCTGACAAGGCATCATGTCAGCACCACTTCGACACGGCCCCAGGACAGACAAAACACACCTTTCTTGAGCTTCTTCTTCCGACTGCTTTGCTCTTCCGCCTCTGGCTCAGAGCCCTCGTCCAGAATGTTCGACACCGCGCCATAATCAAACGGCATCACGTCCTCCGCGCCTGGTGTCTCCGACCCATCGGCCTTGCCTTTACCCTTTCCGACCCTCTTTCGCTTCTGTGGCTTGGCCTGGCCTACAACCACGATGGAATCATCCACGACTGCGCTATTGGCCTGCTGACGTTGCGCAGCAGGCACAAAGGGGATTTCATCCGCACTCGTCCCTTTCTCGGAGCTTGTCCTGCGTTCGTCCGAGTCGGGGCCCGGAGCGGTCCGAGCACCAGACGACGATCCGGCTGCCGAAGAAGGCGCAGTGGCTGCGAGTTTAGGCACAGACGGCGCGATCACCAGAGTTCCGTGAATGCGTGCGACCACTTCAAGGAATCGTGCTTGGTCTGAGGTCCGGCTTCTTGGCTGAAAATTTATTAGACCAACAATTGAATGCATAGCATACGAGGGAACTTACTGGCGGTGCATTGCCTAACAGCGCACTCCTAGGCGCAGCACATTCAGTCGTGTGCTTGATATTCACTCGCGTCACAAGAGTATCTCCGAAGAGGCTTGAAGAGATGGTGGCGGCCGGGGGACGAGAGACTGCGGATGTGATAAGGCAAGGACAGGACCATAGTTAGTTTTTTTAATTAAAAAAAAAGATCACGTCTCAAAAGGTACAATATAACATACCATGAGACCAGAGTGAGGTCCGAGCACTGTCAGCCGCGAGGTTTGTCGCCAACGACGCATTCTTATCAATTTGCATGTCATCGTCTGCTATAGTCAAGCCATCCGCTGCTGCGAGGACGTTTGTCTTCGCCTCCTCCGCTACTGTCATCGATACCGGTGCAACACTAGCGATAGCTGCACGTATAGCATCCAACAGCTCCTTCGATCGACGACGAATAACAGGAGGCACAGGATGCAAGAGAGATAGCAGGGCGGCCATATCAGCCGGAGGTCGCTCCGCAAGGACGAACAGATAATGATTCGGGAGAACATATCTCCAGAACGACAGTCAGCCTTGAACTGGCGACGTCAAGATACCAACTCACCTAGTGCTCTCGTCCTCTTCCCGTGCGATCCTGTCCCGCCACGCATGGACACCCCGGTAAATTGTGCGCTGAACCGCGTACGGTCCACCCTCAGGGGCGCCCGCCATGAGCACGCCCTTGTTCCATTTGCGCGCGAGGGTGTCCCATCCGCCTGGACCAGCACCGCTGTCTGCATCGTATATTTCTTTTTCATACACTCGGAGGGCAGTATCCTCAGAACGTGAGAGCACTTCGCGGACGAGTGCATGGGCCTGGTTCGTAGGGTGAGAGGATGGGCTTGTGACCACAGCGGAGGGGGACTGGGAGCGGGAATGAGGCCGCGACTGCGCGCGGTCGATGAGTGCGTTACGTAAATTGTCATAGATGAAAAGCAAGAAATGTGTGTCGGAACGAGCGTAGGCAAGCATTTCCTCAGGCAAAGGTCTTAAAACATATTAGTCAAACTCCGATAGACAACAAGTCTTGACGGACCTAATGCGCCAGTCCGCTAGCTGGTATCGCTTATCAGCAGTGAAGTCACAGTACATCTCCAAGAGGGTTGCTAGGCTGTGTCTGGGAAATTCTAGGGCGAAGATCAGCGAGTGGAAAAGTAGAAGGGAACCAGAAACTATACCCAATATTTTAGATGCATGGTACGTATCGAAGAGATTGACGATATAAAGATTGAAATCCTGTTGCAGCCAGATGATATCGCTCTCTGCACCATGCAATACCTTGATGATGCGCTATCAGTACTTCGATGGGACGCAAAGCGCCTTGAAATACCTTCACAATCGCTGGGTCCGTGAGCACCTCGTTCAACGCCTCCATCTCATCCCTAACAGCAAGCGCGTCAACTACCCAATCCTCGTCACGAGTGCTGATCTGCATAAGGCACACAAACCCGCTATACGTGCGATAGCTGTGATGCTCGAGATCCACTGCGATCTCGCGCGCGGATCGGAGCTTGTCCAACATGTTCGTGAATGCAGCCGAGTCATTCACCCAGGTGAAAGGCGTGTCGGCGAAAGAGCGCGGAGAGATTGGCGGAGATTGGGTGAACATTCGTGAAGGGTAGGAAATGTGCTTGATCTCGTAGCGGTATGGGTGAAGACTGAACAAAGTTGTTTGTCTAGAACGGAACGGGAAGCCAGGACTGTACGCACACGTTAAGCGCAGGAGCACCTTCGCTGTTTTCCTCTCGGAAGATGTAACCTAGCGGTACCTGGGCATTATACTTATGTTGAAGTGTGGGCTTCCATAGTGTGTGATAACTGTTGTCTACTTTGTGCCTGAATTGCAGTTGTGGCTTGGGGAGATTGGAAGCGTGCTGCAGCGCTGGATCAAGTCGGCCTTGGGGTGCGTTTGACTTCTTTGCCTGAAGCTCTCTGAGAGTGATTGGTAGTCACACGGTTGAAAATAGCTGACCTTCGAAGCAACGGGCTGGATAGGGTTCACAGCGATGGCAGGAGGCTTTGAGCGTCCCAGAAACTCGTCCAAACAAATATCCTAACAGAAGCGTATGAATATTCGCTCTTCGAGAGCAGAACTACGGGCAAAGGAGCATTCCTTACGGCTCGTTCAAGGAGCTGATCCATAGGGTCCACGACCAGCGCGTGGAAATTATCCACTACATCATCTTGGCTCTCTAGTCGGCCCTTCCCCTT
>NW_012133494.1:0-17360 GCF_000313525.1 Fibroporia radiculosa | reverse complement strand
GAAAACAAGAGTAAATAGCCGATTTGCAAGTGAGAGGACATGCGAAGAGCACGCATCGAGATTTTTGGCGAACGCGCGGTCGACGGAACGGTGGAAGGGGATATCGGAGGGGAGGAGCACAGCATGCTTCGTTGCTTTGAGTGCTGCAACCTGAAGCGTAGCATTGTAGTCATTGAATGAGGCTGGAGACAGCTGTGAAGATGAGGATGGCTCCGCCATGAGACCCAGAATTGTCGTAACCTATGTATGTCGCGAAACGCCTGCCTAAAGCTGCGACCCAATCCAGGCGAGCAATGAGCATGGCGAAAAAGTTTCAAAAACGCCGGTGGGATAAAGATCACGTGGGTGAATGTGTTCCGCTGTCTCCGAACCAATCGGAATGCCCGCCAGTTCCGTCGACGCGCGATAAGCCCGGTTACCTGAGGAACCGGTGAGCGATCAGGACACTGGACAGCAAGTCTCGAGTTGCTCATCGCACACTTGCAGCCATCCTCGAAATATGCTGCATTCCTTCCCTTTTGCTTCCAACTTATTCTCTCACTGATAACGTTCGCCCCATGCCCATGCCACGTACTAGGTCCCCTCTGATTACGCCGCCCTCCGAGCCTCCCCCTGTGCTCAATCCACCCTGGGCAGACGATGAGGACGACGACGACTATCCGCCACGTATTCACAAGCGATGGTATCACTATCTACCCCTTGTCTGTACGTTTTATTCGTTGTGTGTGTAACAATTACCTGTCGTTGACTGTGCGACCAGTGGCTGTTATACTCATGCTGGCACCACATCCGTCTCTGCTGATTGTTCTCGTCAACTACCATCTGCTAGTACTGCATTCGCCGACTCAGTTCCTGATCCACCTAACCATCACTTACACTCTGACATTCCTCTCATTTTCATCGCTGATTGTCGTTGTTGCGCGTGATCCCGGCCCTGTCACAAGAGACAAGGAGTCCGAATTCGGGCTAGATGCGCGCGGCTCAGAAGACATAAATTTCATGCAGGCACTGCTCGCAACCGACGACGAAGAAGAGGTTGATCGCTCCCCTGGTAAATGGTGTCGCAAGTGTTCTGCCCCGAAGCCGGAGAGAGCGCACCATTGTAGCACATGTGGGCGGTGTGTGCTCAAAATGGGTGAGTACGGATCAGATATCAGGGTCAAGTAAATTCACACAGTTTTTATAGACCATCATTGTTTCTGGCTCGGAGACAAGTGCATTGTGCGTTCTCTTACTGCTTTTGATAATGACAAGGGTGAACAGTACGATAGGGCCATAGAACTTACTCGGCTTTTCTGCACCTGTTGACTTGCGTCACCTTCCTCGCGGTTTATGTCGCTGTCATGTGCGTTCAGGCGGTCTACTTTGCATTCACGAATCCTCTTTCTATAGTACGTACTTCCTTGTCGGTGTAGCGTATCGTTCGCTTATCGGTGTTTAGGACGAGAATACCCCACTTCACGACATATACCTCGCCTTCTATGGCATCATAATGGCCCTCGTTTTTGGATCATTCTGGTTGTATCATCTATATCTGATCACGTATGTTTTCTCTGGCCTACCAATTCTTCTAATGTAGTGGCTAAACACATTATGTAGATCGAATCAAACAACGCTAGAGCAGCTTTCGCCTTTTCTGTTGCTCCGCCATCTTCCACCTATCCCGACACAGTCTGAAAGTAGTCGAATGCTGTCCAATCCGCCTCTCGAGCATGAGCTGTCTTACCGTCAGCGGCGCCTTGTGCGAGAAGCGCACCATCGCATTCGTATGTACGATGTCGGATGGAGGGGAAATTGGGGACAGGTCATGGGATGGAACCGACCATGGGGATGGCTTCAGCGATTAGCCACCGGGGGTGGAGGGTGAGTGGTGCAAATTCGTTCGGGTTGCTCAGCTATTCACACATCCGTCGAACGTTCCATTTGTCTGGATAGGAAAGGCGACGGTAGGACTTTCCCCCGTAATCCGCGCGCGGATGATCTGTTGGCACGACTTGCCGTAGAGCTTGTCGACGTAGACAAAGACCAATAGCGAATGTACTCGCTTGTCTCGATTACTCGGACAGTGCCTGATCGATTATTACAGCGCCCAGTCTTATAGTAGCGTCAAGATATGATCCTGCGCGGGACCGTCGGACATGAACTCACTCTTCTTGACTCGGACAACGCTGATGTTCCCGCTTGTTCATAATGCTCGCTTTGTCATCTCACTACGTAGGCTCTGTTGTCTCAACACTAGAGAGTGTCTCCCCGACTGTTGCTGACACTATCCGATGAGTTGCGTATCGACGCTGACGCGCTGACGGGCGACCTCCGTTCTGTTCGTAGGAAAGACGCTATCTATTGTCGCGTATCAGAACACGAGCAAGTTACATCTTTGACTCGGCCGGCACTAGAGCGCGCTATGGCTATCATTGAATAAAGGTCAGTGTCGCTGAGTGCTCTTCACGACCTGGATCTAGAGTGTTGATTAGTATTATTAGTGCCTGAATGCGAGAACACTAACACCCGTGCGATGTCCGCACGTTCGTGGGCAGGCCTCTTACGCAAACATCGCATCTACTAGTTGAGTATCCGACCAATCAAACTATTTACCAAATTGTTGGATGCGTAGCCGTCAGTGGTGAGTGGTCACGATTATGCTTGGCCAAGACTCGAGGGCCACGAATGTCGGATACTGACATGTGCAACTGCGGTTGAATGGCCGAACGGGCCAACGTGTTGATGTGTCCCCACAATATGGAGTGCTCCGCTCACGAGGCTTGTCTGGGTGCGCAATGCGGATGCAGGAAGGGAAGGGTGGACCACATCCTGCCGGCAAGCAGGGGTCTAGAAAGCGTCAGTGGTGGGCACGACTCTAGCGCAATGGAGCGGGACATGGTCACCCGTTTCTGCCTGGGGTCGTTTATGTCATAGTCTTCTTACGTAAGCAGCCGCCCTCGGTGTGCTGCTGCCAACGTTCGGGCGTCCTTATAATCCTCTGACTTGTAGCGACCATGCAGACGCCTACCTCCTTCCCCCCTTTGCGAATAAGGACTTTGCATCCTGTTAGACGACGATGGCCCCCGCTTCCGCAGCCGTCAATATTGTGAATGTTCGCGCGAGGCGCCTCGCCCTTGACGGCGAGGATGGCATCCGCCAGCAGATTGTCGCCGGCCTATCCAGGCCCGTCGGCGAGAAAACCCTTCCAACCATGCTATTGTATGACGAGCGAGGCCTCAGGCTGTACGACGATATTACCACTCAAGCTCCTGAATACTATCTCTTTCCGGCAGAGGAAGAGATCTTCACCAACTATGCCGATGAGATTGTTCGCGTCATGCACGCTTCGGATGGCGGTCAACTCAAGAATGACGAGGCCGTTGTCGAGCTCGGAGCCGGGTGAGCATCCATGTCTTCTTTGATTCTTGTCAGACCCCAACGTCACGGATACCGGTGATCATGACATCTCGTGGATCTCGTCTTATCTGGATTCGCAGATTTTGTCTGTATCTCCCCCACACAGTGCCTGGATCACGTGTAGACGAGTCTCCCTTCCATCTGTATGTGATGTTTGCGGGTCCAAGCTAATTACTATCACAGAGCTCTTAGAAAGACCTCGCGAGTCTTGGTTGCTCTTTCGCAAATAGTGCACCCCGACAACACCAACTCGCCGATTTCTTACTATGCCCTCGATCTCCAGGAGCGTGAGCTTCAGCGAAGTCTGGCGGAGTTGAATGATTCCGAGGTCGGGGCCAAGATTCAGGGCAAGGTGTCGCTGCAAGGTCTATGCGGCACATATGAAGACGGCCTGACATATATTCAAGATGGTGGTGTGTACAGTCTAGTGAACGCCAGCCGTAATCCAGACGGCTTCTCTCAGCGGCTGAGTCATGTACAACATGGCAGAGACGCGTCTCCGAGTTCCACATCCGACTCTACTTCTGAGAGCGGCAGTGTCGGTGTAGACGAGACACCCCCTTCCACTCCTGGTATTTATACACCACTCCACATCATGTTCCTAGGGTCATCCCTTGGCAACTTCTCGCGCGGAGATGACGCTGCGTTTTTGCGATCCCTCCCTCTGCGTGCTGGATCAGGCGACACCCTTTTGCTGGGTATAGATCACGACAACGATCCAGTCGATATTGAGTCAGCGTACAATGATACCAAAGGCATTACCGAGGCATTTATCATGAACGGATTGCGATGTGCCGGCAGGGCGCTCGGAGATGAGGCAATGTTCCCCGAAGATAAGTGGGAGTATGTCGGAGTTTATAACAAGGACCAACGTACGTGCTTATGTCGGCATTTCACTTGTTTTTTCTAATAGATATTCTAGGACGTCACGAGGCATACTACAAATCACGTATTGATCATAGCGTCATTGATCCATCGACGAAGGCCAGTTATTCGTTCAAGAAGGATGAGCTTGTACGAATTGAAGTGTCTTACAAGGTATGCTCAGGATGGTTTGGCGTAATATTGCAACTCAAACTTGGGGTGATTCAGTTTTCAGAACGGGACGCATATACCCTGTTCACAGATGCTGACTTGCGCCCCATCCAGCGATGGACCGACAGCGCATCCAAGTATTCTGTATGGCTTCTTGAGCGTCCCGTGTTCTCTGTGCCCCTTCTATGCCCCCCTTTGAAGACAGAAATCAGCGAAGCGGTGGTCCACAAGTCAACGGCAACGCCCTTCGGTATGCCTACAATTGAAGAATGGCAGACGATGTGGACTGCATGGGATTTCATTACCCAGCGTATGATACCCTCGTCTATGCTTTTCCAGAAACCGATTGATTTGCGACATATTTGTCTGTTTTACCTTGGGCATATTCCGACATTTCTGTCGATCCACCTATCGAGGCTTCTGGAAGTGCCCGATATCGAGCCGGTCGCATTCAAGGTGAATTATTATGCCGTTTGCTGTTTTAAGAATGAAATTTATCTTGATTACAGTATATCTTTGAAGTAAGATTATGACAGAGTGCACTCTGCGCTTCGTTCGTTTTTCGACGCTAGAGCTAATCACTTACCGTAGCGAGGTATTGACCCGAATGTCGATGACCCGACACAGTGTCATGTACGTTTTCGGGATTGCTATGTTTAGAATTACAGATTGACCAACCTATGTTCTTGCATAGTCACATTCTGAGGTCCCACAACAGGATGAGGACTGGCCTTCTGTCTCGAGCATACTCGCGTACCAGTACACTGTGCGCGAGAGGATTTTCCAGCTGTACCGTGACATTGCCTCGGGGGAGGTGGTGCTGACAAGGAAAATAGCTCGGGTTCTGTTCATGACCCTTGAGCACGAGGCATTCCACGCTGAGGTAAGCCCAAGATTACCAGAAATCTCGGCAGTTTGGTGAGGCGATGTTCTTCAGACACTCTTGTATATGCTCTTGCAGCGGGCTGGTACTGGCACCATTCCTCCATCGGGCTTCAGTGCGCCTGTGTGGACAGTACTCGCAGAGTCTTGGGAACGTGCACCACGTCCCGAGGATTCAACTGTCACCCTTGGGCCGACTACAATCAAGCTGGGCCATAATGATGCTGAGGCAGATGATGCTTCTACTGATGTTGCGGGCCATAATTTCGGATGGGATAACGAGAATCCTGAACGAGAGGTGCATGTAAATGAAGTTAGGATCGAATGGCGTCCAGTTACAAACGGAGAGTTTTACGAGTACTACAACGATAAAGGGAAGGGCGTTGTCAAATTCCCTGCCAGTTGGGTGGAGATTGATGGCGCAGTTTGTGTGAGTGTTCATCTTTTCCTTGGGTAATTTTATCGGCATCAACTTCTTCCTGTGTAGGTTCGGACCATGTACGGCCCCATTCCGTTAAAGATAGCTCAACACTGGCCGATCATGACTTCCTATGATAACCTATCCTCATATGCCAGTGTCAAGGGCGGCCGGATTCCAACCGAGCCAGAGCTTCGCCTCTTCTTCGATATGTTTGAGTGTGGATACGAGGGAGGAGCCAACGTCGGTTTTCGCAACTGGCACCCTGTTCCGTGAGTCATGCAGCACTATTGTTTGAACTGAATGCATACTTATGATTCTCGGGATATGTAGGGCGACAACAGGCGTTGGGAAAGGTAATCGAAGGGGACACAACGGAGGAGTTTGGGAGTGGACATCGACTGCCTTGGAGCAACATGATGGATTTGTACCATCCCGTCTCTACCCTGGGTGTGTTTATTTGCGTCTTATTGTTTTTGCGAAAAGCTAAGCTCTGTCGCGACAGGTATTCCGTTGATTTCTTTGACGGCCATCATCAAGTTGTGGTGCGTGCCTATTGATTCAATGAAGATATCCTCGCTGATTTGTTGCGCCGCCTGTAGATTGGGGGTTCATACGCCACTATTCCCCGCCTTGCCGAACGTCGAAGCCTGAGGAATTTTTACCAGCATAACTATCCCTATGCTTGGGTGGGTGCCCGCATTGCTTACGATTCGGTGCTGTAGAGAAATGGCTTGTACATAATTATGCTGTGAAATATGCATTTCTAACTTGTTTTAAGTACGTTAGCTATGAATATGTATCTTCATTTCCTGCTCCAGGTCCGCTCCATGTCGTGTTCAATGCTCTGTCAGAGATTGCTGAGATGTTAGGTCCAGCTTGTAAATAATGTTTAATTTCGTCAGGCATACAGGCCAAGGTCTCACTTCCCTTCCCGTGGAGTTTACGGGTAAATTCCATGAGCGGTGCATAAGATTCGTCAGCGAAATAAAGTACAATTTCAGTGGGCATCAAATGTTTGGAGCCAGTCATTGTGACACTGCGAGTATTCCGTAGCTGTCGATGCGGCTCTAGGGTTTATCAGTGATCAGATCCAAACGTAGAACTTAAACGTAGTAGATCTTGAGACGTGCAACAAGTCGAGAGTAGAGCAAACAGGTAAATTCGCTAGTCGGTGAAAAGGAGGAGAGACCTGGAGGCGGCGCAGCTGGTATCTGCTGGTACACGTGACGCGCCGCCGAGTTTGAGAAGGCTAGGGAAGTTGACGGAGCGCTGCCTCGACTCGGGAGATTTGCAACATCGAATTTGATCATTTGCGCTGTTCTGTGATCTGAGGTGATAATCAACATTCAAGACTTCCTAAGTATCGCCAACATGTAATGCCGCTGCAGCCTGCAGGTTCCCACTTGTTGATGTCAATTACTGCATGTTTGACAATACCGACAATGGTGACACTTTGAAAGTCTTCTAGCGGCAACTGGCCACCAAAGGTTTCCGCAGTGCATCGTCGGCCAGTCATCTTCAAATGCATGAGCCTCCGAGTCGCCTGTACCCGCAAACATCAATTCTACCACAAGAAAACGGATAATTGATTACTAGGAGCGTAACAATGTTGTCGACATAAGCAGATTGTAACGAACGTATAGTAGGGAATCAACCCAAAACACGACAAGTTGTCATGTGCAGAGGCTATAAAATAGCCCTAAAAAGCGAGCTATAAACCCATATACCTTCCTAAACGTGGGAATGTCATTCCGTCCCCGTCTCCTTCTGGAGCCACTGCCAGAGCTTCTGGCCCAGGTCGTCGTCGTACGCCTCCGCCCGGCACTTCGCCTCTCTCGCTGTCGGAACAAAGTACTAGCGAAACCATAAGTCCCCGCATTGCGCTTATCAAATTATGCCATACGCACTTTTCCGTTGAAATTGAGCGCCTCAGGCGTCGTGCCTGCCCAGAGCTGTGTGAGCGCGCCGAACGACGCAGGGCGGAGCCACGATTGCTACAAGGGCGCAAGCTCAGTTGGAACGTCTGGCCAACGGAAGGAAGGTGCGCACTGTATTCTTGGAGAACCATCCCATGATACCGCCGGCTGCCGCCGAGTGTCGTTGTAACTCGGTGCGGATCGCACCTATTGGGGCGGGGTAAGAGCTGAACGCGAAAACAAAAAGAAAGAAAGAAAGAAGTGTACCTGGGTCGACGGAGATGGACAGGATGTTCTCATCTGCAAAGCGCTTGGCGAGCTCGCGTGCGACGACAACATTCGCCTTCGTTACCGCCATCGCATTAGTCACGACAATTCGCACAACCAGGAGAAGAGAGCGAGTACTCACAAATTTGCTCTGCGCATAGAGCAGGTTGATCGACTTTTTCCGGCGAGCGGGGCCGTCCTTGAGTGTATCCCAATCGATGGGGCAGATCATTGCGCCGGAGGAGGATGTCGTGATTACGCGCGCATGGTGATCCACTGAAGACTGTGTGGCCGCGCGGAGAGCGGGAAGAAGGAGTTCCGTGAATAGGAAGTGGCCTTCGAACGGAGATGGCCAGGAAGTTGAAAAGCAATGAAGATGATAAATGAACACGCGTACCAACGACGTTCGTGCCGAACTGAAGGTCATATCCGTCCGCGCTCACCATGTCAATTGGAGGTACCATGACTCCGCTGGAGAAGATGCCGAAATGATTCAATAGCAGCTAATGAGGGGTAGATGTGGACACATACGCATTGTTGAACAGAACATGAAGCTCCGTCTCCTTACTATACTCAGGACGCATTAGCTACAAAACGCATATAGCAAGGTGTATGTCTACATACCGCAGGAACTCCTCTGCGGCCTTGCGGCATGACGCGAGGCTGCTGAGGTCGAGTTCAAGAAAGATGGCCTCCTTGCCAGTCTCGTTTTTGAGCTGAGAAATAGCCTCTACAGCTTTCTGCCTGCTACGCGAGGCCATGTAGACCTTCGCATTTCGCTGCAGGAGAGCCTGCAGTATCGTTCCATTCAAAATCAATATACGCAAATACAAGCACATTGGCAGCGGCACCACATACTTTGATTGTCTCATAACCGATTCCGACATTTCCACCTGGAGAATGATAGATCAGCCTTCTAAAGGAGAGAAAAAAATCCAGTGCTCCGACTAACCTGTGACAATAATCGTCCGCCCAGCCAAGTCAGGGATGCGGTCGGCGGTCCAGTCGGTGGTAGGGTTGGTGACGCGGTACATGATGACGCCATAATAATACATCTGCGAGCAGAAACCCATTTTAAAGTCTCGATGTTAACGAAGCAGACCAAGGCAATAAAGAGCTCGCAGCAGTGACTGGTCGACAAAGAATGGCGGTGGTCCAATTCGAGCGGTGGTACTTATACCGAAAGGAACATGTCTGATGGTTTTCTGCCGGGAACTAGCCAAATCTTGAAAATACCCGGAATTGTTAGTAAAGAGATGACGACGCCCACGGGGTGCGGCAAACGATTTACTGTCGATCTGAGAGCGCGCCGGTTGGACGCGTCAACTTCTCACATGCGTAGCCTACCGGGCTTTCAACACGCTCCGCATCCGCCTTTGCAGACCCTTTGGCTATACTTGTTTGCGCCGATAACACATGCGTTGCCCAGCAGAAGAAAATGTACCTAAGAGGTAGAATTTATTCAGACATCCGTTCAGACATTGAGTTACACAACATATGATTGCGTCAATTGAGGCGTATAGTAGTGTTAGAAATAAGCATCGTGAGTATTTCTTGTCGCTCAGTGATAGTTCAGACGAACAACGATACCTGACGCTGACTCAAGAGCAAGAACAGCAGCTTAATGGCCGCGTCACTAGCCGGCATAGAACTGCTAAGCGAGCCCCGAACTGGTCGGTGCGATTTTATGACCGCGACACGTGTGCTCGATCATCTCACCGATCGGTCCTCGCTGCTCTTGTTCCCATTTTCGGTACTTCCTCCTTGTCTGACTGTGCGCGGCGCTCACTGCTCAGTCATGTCGTCCTTGGGGCTCAGCCCTCAGCCCTCACTTCGACTTGGCCGCTATCTGGATCTCGCCATCCACACTAAGGTCTCATAGGCGACAAATATAGGTAATACGCTTTCTTAAAATTGGCCAGAAGCAAAAATCGAAAGGGTCTTCGCTAGTCGCAAAATCATCTATTCAGACTGAAGAACAGGAACGGTCTCTTGTGTGCAAAGTGGTCCATTGGATTCAGGTTTGTTTGCAAGATGCACTGGCGCCTCACGCAACCGCGCGTGCCATTTCACATCGGACATGCGCTCGCTGTACGGGGACATGTCAGAAACCCAGTGCTATGATCACGTAGCGAACCTGGAGGATAATACTCGGAGAGAGATTTGTGCTCTTGAAACCCGGACTTTCAACGTCGAGGGCAAGCGCATCAGAGACTTTCGCTCGTGTAGCCTCCCATACAAAGACAAAGAGCAAGGAGGCGCTGAGGTGATATACTAGTACCTGATATTAGTGACATGAAAATCTAGAGTTTGTCGCACCAGCATAAATCACGGAGAAGCGTAAGAGACCCCACCCTTTGTCTGACACTCTACTCATCTAGCTCTTGCTCCACAGGGGTCCAATACCAAATCACACCAGACCACTGTTCCACATCGTGACATATGTCCTTATCATTCTTCCCAGCACAAAGTTACACTCCACCATTCAAGCCTCATCTCGACCGTCCGGCGCTCCCCACGCCTCAGCCGTCAGAGCAAGAAAGTACAAATACCTGTGCGCCTTACACCAAATGTATCTTCCCCACGACCTAATCAACCATGACAAAACCAGGAAGACCGATCATTCATTCCCCATCTCCTTCGATCTTTATCGCCGTTGTGCTGACAGCACTAGGATGCACAGTGGACGCGGCTCGTGATTGTCGCGCGCACATGCAAGCCCATCCTGTCGCAATGTTGCTAGCTGCGAATTGACAGCTGAATTTTACTGCGCATCAATAATTCACCAAGACAAAACATCGTGAATTTCAACGCGGATGATTCGTCAACGTACAAGATACAATACAGGTCTCAATTGTCCATTTCTGTCAAGCAGCATGCTGGCGCAATGGAATATCACTCCTCAAAATCCACACGCCTTCCCCGTATCAATCAGCGACTGCTCCAAGCCGATCCACCCTCCTAATGCTTTCCCCCCGACCTCGTTCTCCATCACGTACGTTGCCAGCCCTCCCAGCGGCGCTGGGAGGTCCTCAGGGACTTGCGCTTTGGGGAAATTCTTGCGCAGGAGGGAGAAGATGAGATTCCACCCGTACGGCTCCGATGCTGCCAATATGCGTTGCCCGCCGAATTGGGGCTCTGTCAGCGCTTTAATGTGCAGCCGCCCGGTGTCGCGTACGTCGACGAACCATTCTGGACAAACGAGAAGTGAGGGGATTAGGAAAAGAGGATCATCTGGGGTATATCACATACGCGGGGGGTATCCATTCGTAAAAGCAGCCTGGTTCGTGAGTATCGCCGGAATCCATGCGTTTGTTGATTTTGGTCCACCGTACAGGACAGGCCCGAAATTGGCATCCGGAAGAATGGATACGACATCGAATTTGGGCTACGCACATTATCGTGTAGCCAATCAGCACATTGCTGCACAATCGTGAGGTTTTGAAGGAGCACGGACGACAACATACCTTGTTCTGCTCGGCCCATGCCCATACTGCGCGTTCAGAGAGAGTTTTGGTCGAGGCATAGCGGATGCCCGTCCATGCCACCCCCTCCTTGTCCATCTCCGGCGGCGGGTTCTGGAAGATCTGCACGACGGCGTCGTTCCACGTCTTGTCGGTCACGCGGTCCTGCATGAAGCCTGGGATGGGAAGATGCGTCGCGAACGCGCTCGACGTGATCACAAAGCGCTTTACGGACGGCTGCGCCGCTGAGACGCGGAGCAATGCGTGTGCCCAATCGATTGCCTCTTGTGGGGCCCCGTCGGTTGTTCCAGGAACGCCGCCGGGAACAACAACTTGGACTACGCCATCGGCTCCGTCAACCGCCGCGGCGAGCTGAGACTCACTGAGGAAGTCGTCGACGACAATGAAGGAGAGCTTGGAGACGTCCGCACCGTGCGAGACAAAGCCAGCGCGGACCTCCTCAGTGCTTGCGAGGGAGCGGACCGTGCCACGGACACGGTGACCGTCTTTGAGCGCAGCAAAGGCGATGTGGCTCGCGATGTAGCCGGTGACGCCAGTAACGACGATTAGCGAGTTTGCAGGGAGAGCAGGCATCCTGACTGAAAGCGCGGTAGGTAAAGTGCGAGAATTTTAGAGTGGGCCCCTTCTATTGCTTTAATATCTTTCATCGGACCCCCGAATGATCCTTACATACGCAACTTGGATGTGAAACAGATAGAGGCAGAGAAGGGACATCAGGCCGCTGCGGTATGCGAGTGGAAAAGTGCGTATGTAAGTATGTATATCAGCACCACAGGTACGAGAGCTTCGACGGAACTACCAAAAGAGGAGAGCTGATCGCCGTGATCTCCAAGTTGGGGATGTTTATCGACTCATCATAAGCACGGGAGTTTCGAATTGACCGACTTGCAAGTGCAACTGGCAACGGCTATCTCGCCTATCCGGAGGCAGGTCGGCGGATCGATTGACCTGCAAGCCCTATGTTATTGTACAGTACTACTAGAATGACCAGTAGTTTGGACGGCACGAAGGCACACGGCTCCTGTATGCAGGACTGTAGTAGACTCGCACGCCCGTCGGACTTAGAATGCACTCATCTGTTTTCGTCGAGCCATCTGGGAAAGGAAGATTGGACTGGAGCTCAAATACAGAGAGCTGCTTTCGCAGCGGTGTTCAAAAATCAGGTCGACTGGGAACGAGCCTAGGACTGCAGGTCAAGCCCAGCGAAATGTACAAAAGGATATACACAATATGTATCACACATACAATCATCAGATAATCCGACATGGTGCGTTATCTGAGCAGATAAGCTCAGGTTTGGGCCGGGTTGGGGTTTACTGGAGCCCGATCACCCGCCCGCTACAACAAACTTGCGTGCATTCACAGCTCAAACTTCCTACACGCATCCACTCTATTCATTCCTCAATATCCAATCGACTTTGCCGTGTCTACAATCGACTTTTCTAAGCTGGTCCACTCGCCCAATGCTTTTCTGCCGACCTCGTTCTCGATGGTGAATTTTGCTGGTTCTCCCTGAACACCAGGGATGTCCTCGGGAACCTGAACCTGTGGAAAATGTTTCCGAAAGATCGCAAACATTTCATTCCACCCGAAGGGCGCTGCAGTTGCCCATAAGCGTCTTCCACTGAGCTCGGGCTCCGTCAGCGCGAGCACATGCAACCGCGCGACATCCCTCACATCGACAAACCAATCTATGTGCATACGCGTGGTGAATCAATGCATACACACAGCAGACAGCACGAGCATATATACCTGGAGGATACCGCTGCGTGAAGGCAGCCTGGTTACTGAGTATGGCTGCGATCCATGCAGCCGTTGAGCGTGGCGCGCCCATCAAGACGGGCCCAAAGCACGCGTTTGGAAGAACGGTGGAGATCTCAAATGCAGGCTGTTCACGTAATAGCCGGCCTCACAGTAAACATACCAACACTGGGATGTATTTCGTGGCGGACGCTGACATACCTTGTTCTCAGCAACCCATGCCCATGCCGCGCGCTCAGACAGGGCCTTAGTTGCATTGTATCGGGTGGCCTCCCAGAGTTCATCCCCTTTGCCTCCCCCTGGAGGGTGCTGAAAGTACTCTATCGCGGAGTCGCACCATGTCTCGTCGGTCATGTGGTCCTCCATGAAGCCTGGAATAGGAAGATACGCCGCAGAAGAGCTCGACGTGAACACAATACGCTTCACGGATGACAGCCTTGCCGCCACCTGGAGAATTGCGCGCGCAGCATTTACAGCGTCCTGCGGAGCCTTGTCATCGATCGAGGGTACTCCACCGGCGAGTGCGACGTGAATGATGCCGTCCGCATCTTCAAGGGCGGCAGCCAGTTGTGCCTCGCTGGCGAGATCGTCGACAAGCGCGAACGTGAGCTTAGAAACGTCCACCCCATGTGCGGCATAAACATTGCGGACATCTTGACTGCGGGCAAGGGAGCGGACTGTGCCGCGCACGCGGTGTCCGGCTTGGAGGGCGACGATGCCAATGTGGCTGCCGATATAGCCGGTGATGCCGGTGATGACGACAAGCGAGTTGGGAGCGAGGACGGGCATGGAGCAGACTGAAGAGTAGAAATTGGTCGGAACCCTTGAGAAAGCTTCGAGGTCATCGTGACGCCGCCGCGGATTCCCAAAGCCTCTTGAGCACTCGTACCTTCGGCAACCCGCGCTTGCGGAAACCGTTTACGGAGGATACCAAGCACCTGCTTTCAATTACTAGACGGCGCCGCGGCGGCCTAGACACACTGGCCACCTAGCTCTAATTCTGCTACAAGAATATGCTGGTCTCATGTCCAGACGTGTCTCGAAGACGTGTCTGGGGTACTAGCTTAGCAGAGACTCCTCTTCCAGATGCGCCCCCATGTAACGGGTGAGATTGAATCACCCGATTGCATTCCATTTTTGGGTGGCTACGCCTAGCAACTTCCGACTTATTGGGTGCCTCTGGAAGACCCCAGACGCGTCTTCGAGACATGTCTGGGTAAGTACGAGACCAGGATATGCAGCCGCGCGGTGTCGCACACGTCGATGGACGCACCCAGTCAGCGAGTGCCCACAGCAGGGACTGCGAGGATATGTACGTAGGCCCCAAACGTGATCTAGTGTGATCAAAATTGCTGTCGCTGATCCGTGCACTCGTTGTACACTCACCAAACAGGACGGGTACGAAATTCACATTCGGTAGGAGGGTGGTCGTGTCAGAGGCAGGCTATATGCAGAAGGCTTCAGCAGACTCAGGACACATATACTCGCAGGGGAGAATGAAATTGTACCTTGTCTTCATCACACTATATCAGATGAGAATCCAGAGTCCCCCCTAAGTTCTTGTCCGTGAGATCTGCGATAGATGAAGCTAACTTCAACCCTTGCAGTCGACATTTATGGATTGTGAACGATTGCCAGTGTACTTGTCGGAAGATTTTCCATCAACCATTTTCGTCAGCATTGTCGCTGCCTCAGCGCCAGGTGTATGTGTCAGTTTCATACAACAATCACTGGTACGTACCATCAAGTCCGCGTTACATAAATGACCATTGGTTCATTAATGCCCTTGTTGCATGCAGGCCATACAGCATCGAATACATAACAATGTATTCGAATGTATAGTAATGATATATACTATTGGGATAGTAGTACATGAGGCAATGTAATATCCGCACTTATTTACCAGACACCCTGCTTGTGTCCTGGTACATAGCCCATTCTAGTAGCTACCCTTCCACCTTGTCAACATTAGTTTCTCGGTTCCCCATACCCATCTGTTTGGGATGCTTCTGTGCAGCTGGTTTTGGATGCGCCCCACCCTCCATATCCTTCTTTTTTGGCTCACTGGCCACCCTCAGGTCCGAAAACGCGCCATCGTATAGCCGGTTTTGGCTGTGCCCCGCCCCCCAGATGTCTTTCTTGGTTTGCACCCACCTCTCGCTGTCGTGCGGCTGGTTTTGGATGCGCCCCGCCCTCCATATCCTTCTTTTTTTGGATCACTGCCCGCCCTCAGGTCTGAAAACGCGCCATCGTATAGCCAGTCTCGGCTGCGCCCTGCCCTCCAAATGTCCTCCTCGATTCGCGCCTGCCTCTTGCTATTGTGCAGCTGGTTTTGGCTGTGCCCTGCCTTCCATATTTTTTTTCCAGCTCACTGCCCACCCTCAGGTCCAAAAATGTGCCACTGTATGGCTGAATTTGGCTGTGCCTTACACTCCAGAGTTCTGTTTCCTGGCTTACTGCCTGTCCCCCCCACACTTACTTTTCAGTTTCCTTGTATTCTGCCTTTTGAATCTGCTGGCCCTTTTTGACATTGTTTTCTGGAGATTAATATTACAGTCTTGGGGGGGTTTCTTTTGCTCTTGCCAATCCTTATTTGACCCTGCATGATCTAACTTACTTTTCACTACTTCATTGATGTGTACCCTTTTCTTATTTTACTGATGTGTCACTCCTCCATCTGTTACAATGTTATGAAGAGGGTTTTTTTCTTTTTGTCTTGCTCATACATGTTGAGGGACCTAACGACTGAGGATCAGGAGTTTGACTTATGACTTATTACTGATACTTATATGTGTAAGGCTGACACATTATACTGAGACTAGACTAGTAGACTGAGCCGCTATAACTGATAGCAGTTTGAGAGTGTATACTGGTTGAAGCTAGACTTCAGACTAAGACTTGAATAGACAACTGAGTCTATTACTGAGGATGTCCCCATGAAGCTACATAGAGAACAAGAGGACAAAACTGAAGTTGTTACAGCGTCAGAGGGGTTTTTTTTTCTTTTCCTAACTATTCATTGTTGACCCTGTACTATACAACTGATCCCATCACTTGATGTGTTTCACCTACATCACTGTTTCATATCTATCACGTTTCACTTATATCACGTCTCAGCTACATCACGTTTCATCTCTATCATGTTTCACCCTCATCACTGATACAACCCAGTGAAACAGTTTCATGTACATCACTGATCCAACTCAGTGTTTTATACTTATTAAACTCTATTCATGTAGCACTATTTAAGTAGCACTGCATGTGCTACTATACTTTAGTTTTGTCCTCTTGTTCTCTACGTACCTTCATAGGGATAGTTCCAGGTAATAGACTCAGTTGTCTATTCAAGTCTTAGTCTGAAGCTTTGCTTCAATCAGTATACACTCTCAAACCACTGCCAGTTGCAGTGGCTCAGTCTACAAGTCTAGCTCTAGCATAACATGTCTGTCTTACATGTAGCAGTATTTTTGTCAGTAGTAGTCTTAAGTGGAACTCCTGATCCTCAGTCGCTAGGTCCCTTAACATTAGGACAACAAAACTCTCCTAGGACCACTAGTTCCTAGTTGCAGCAAGCCACAGTGGCTACAGCAGTAGGACAACCACCAATAACCAGGTCCCAGGCAAAGAATCTCCTATGCTTCAATAAGATCCATGCTTACAATAAGAATGAAAGAACCAATCAGTGGTTTAACAGATCCTCCTACCAGTATTGTGCCAATTCATTGTGTCCAAATAGGAGTAGAGATAAAACTATCCCAAAGACTACACCAATCCTAACACCTATTGGAAGTAAAGACGATCGTCATTCAGTAGTACCCCTATTAGCAGAGAAGTCCTCTCCTGTACCATCATATCTGACCCCTACTGCAGCATCATCCAGCAGAAGTGTAATAGCTCCTACACCCTATTGTCACTGTCACAGAATTTCATAGCGTCTATCTTATCTTTAGCGTCTAGATGATCTACATCTTATCTGATTGGATATCTACCTAGATAAGGATAGCATCATGCATGGTGATACTGTTACTAGTCAGGTGTCTAGCTTATCCGAAGCATGGCAAATGGGCTATCATACGTTCACACAAGATTTTCCCCATTTGTACTAGAGACACACACGGTCGTTCAGGTGATCATCACATGTGAAACTACTGACCAAGCACATGGTGATGGCTCACATGCTAGGTATTCTTAGAT
>NW_012133493.1:55803-57193 GCF_000313525.1 Fibroporia radiculosa | reverse complement strand
AAGGACAAGCCGAGAGCATGTGACGTGTGGCTGAACGTCAGCCACACACCGTTACGCTTATTTTCATACGAAGTTAATCCTTTCGTATATATTCTAGACATATAGCGTCTAGGATAAATGACACACATTTTCGCTCCTTGCTCTCAACCATCACCCGTTTTAACAGAAAATACAGAAAATACAGTATATAGCATAAGCACCTTCATTTGGCCATGCTCTAGTTTGGTGCGCACCCATCCCCATCTCGCACCGTGTATGGTGTGTTGAGTCGCATATCAGCACCGATGATATGACCAGCTCATCGCTCTCTGTACGCTCACTCATTTCTGCAGAATATAATAATTTGCTTGACAAGCAATCTAAGTATGTTTATTGTCGCCCGACGGCGTCGCGTCAGGGGAAGTCCCACATTTTCCGCAGGCGATGACATCCTTGCGGCGCATAGTTGTGCATCCAACAGAAATGGCGTGGCAACACCTCGGACACGCGACGAAGTCCTGGAGCGCACCTCTCGGAATACTTCTCGCTGGAGCTGTTAAACCACTTGGATTCAATGTTGATCTTCAACAAGCTGTCTCGAGACTCAATTCTCGAAGCGTTTGCGCTGCGCCTAGATGATGTTGCTTCCCAACTCAAGAACCGTAGGATTACTCTGTATGTGGACGCCCACACTCGTCAATAGGTGGCAGAGCAAGGATATTCGATTATTTACGATGCTCGTGCTATTGCGAGAGTACTACAGACAATAGTGCTCTTTCCTCTCGCACAGAAAATGCTTGCTGGCACAATCAGGCAGCCCATGAAGGTGATGGAATAGCAACAGAAGAGGAGAGTCAAATTCGAATCCGACATGCATGACTCTGACAGAGTGACACTCATACTTTCATTATGAAACCATATGTTGCTATTACTCATATCATATACGAACATTGTCTATCGCATATTTCCTACTCATGTCTATTTCTACACTCCCAGCTCCATCATTGTAGCCATACTATTCACTTGTTTATATCTATCAAAAATAAATGAATTTCTTTCGCATGAAAATCATGGCTGTTCAGATCGATTGCCATCACGCTCCTTTCGGTTATGGCTCTTTTTCGTCTTCTTCGTGTGGACGTCGGAAGGAGGGAGCTCTGTAGTACCAGAAACAGAAGGCTTACCCTTCTCGTTCTTCGGTTTCTTTGTCTTCTGGAAACGGGGGGGTTGCCGCGAGGCCTGCTCCTCCGCTTGCAGTCGCGCTTCCTCAGCAGCCCACCACCTGAGGAAGTCTTCCTCGACTTGGCGTGACCGCTCTTCCTCCTGAATCTCGACTAGCGAACGCTTGTCCTTCACAGGAGCAGTGCCTTGCTCCTGTTGGCTCAGCTGTATCGCAGTAAATGACATGGTC
>NW_012133493.1:36899-55601 GCF_000313525.1 Fibroporia radiculosa | reverse complement strand
ACCCCCTGCCGCTACTGCATCAGACGTCAATAAAAATTCCCCAGTGAATATCATTCACTTACGATACTCGATTTATACCCGACGATCTCTTCGTCGGGGTCGTCTGCTTGGAGGGTGTGAACACTGGTCCCATACCTGGTGGCCCAGAATTCTTCTTCGGCGACGTGAATGGCGAGACATGCTGGGCCCCTGCGCCAGAACTCAGGACTGAAGTCGACGCGCCGCCCGGCGCGGCACCACTTGCTGACGTGGCTACAACGGACGGCTTCGGCGACTTGATTAGAGAAGCCGGTGCGGGAGGCACCCTCCAGGGTGAATCCGCCCCAGCTCGTGGCAGCCCTGAGGGCGTTTTCGTCGCCCTCGCCTTCGAATGCTGAGTTGTAGGGATTATTCGCTGTGGTACGCTACTTCCCTCACCACTAGGAACACGAGAGATTGGACCGGGAGCTGTTCGCTTTGCCGTTGACTGCGCCTCAGCCATAATGGCCCTCATGTCCATCCTAGAAGAACATATGAGACTAATTTCTCTGTCAATGGACGGAACATACTTGGGAGTAGACGATACCGCTTTCCAGCCACTTGCAGGCTTACTCTGTGTATCAGTGTCGTCAGATTTTGCGAACGCCGTTAAATTAGGAGCGGTGGCACTGGAGGCCACAACGTCGTCCATCACGAACATCTCCTCATCCGCAGGAAGCACTGCGTTTAACCGATTAGACTGCTCAGGACGAATCGACGGACTCGACGGCGGAGATGTTTGCGAGAGCTTGTGAGCTCTCTTGTTCGGCCCCGGTGGCGATAATCGCGGTGAGTCTCTGAATATCCCGAAGCGTTGGGTCGGAACTATTGGCTGGGGTATGTCTTGCGAAGCTAACCATGGCCCGTACGTCTCCATTGCAGCGCGAACAAGTACATCTGAGCGCGACACCGGATATTTTTCAACCTGTTTTTGACGTATAAATGAGGACAATTCTCTGATCCGATGAGCCTCCAGATCGTCAAGCATTCGACTCTCAAGCAAAGTCTCCATGCAAAGCGCGATATACTCGTGGACAGCGCGCACCAGGGGCAAAATATGGAAGTGGGAAGCTTCGGCGAGGATAGAAGATGCGTTGTTGACACTAACGCATTTCAGAATGACGTTAGAACATAGCAGAATGAGGCGATCAACCAACAACTCGTTCTTTTAGAGAAGATCAGCGAGAATTGGCGTGGATCTACCAGAGTGACTTACGGCAGCTGCAATCACCTCGAACATAAAGTCAATTAGCTCGTCCGTGGACTTGACGCTCTCTGTGATTGAGAGTAAGCGGCTGCACAAAGTGAATTAATTATCCATTTACCGAGGATTTCAAACATCTCCTCATCTTCACCACAACACAGGAAGCGCACGACAAATTCCATTTGGCGCCATCTCAAATGCTTGAGATCCATAACGACAACATCAGCCGCATTCCGGCGATTGGCCGTCCAATCGCTGTCATTGAAGAAGTCCGCGAAGAACGAGGAGCGTGCTCGAAGTATCGAAGAATAACTGTATATATTGCGATCTCCTAGGCATAATGTGGTATCTGCGGCCAATAGATGATGAGAAGGAAAAGGATCTTGCTCCTGTTTCTTGAAAAGACGCTGCATGTCTCGCACCATAGACGACGCAGGCATGCGTTTAACAGGCGCCTCCAATGCATACGCGAGTAACGGAAGATTCAGAATACCCGCAAACGCGTGTAAATCCAGCTTGACCTGTGCAGGCTTGATTTTCAACTGAACAAGATCAGACTCAACGGCCAAGCCAACGCGGCGGTCCCATAGGGCTGGGATATTATCCGAATAGAAGTAGACGAGTAGAAGCAAGAGGGAAATCGTTTGACACCCTGAGAAGCTAAGCACGGGATGTTTAGATGAACCCTCTCTGGCCGACGACAGTTCAACCGATATATTCGATCCATGGTCCCTGAGAGCTGGGCCACCGGAGAGCAATTGTGCCAGAACAGTACTGCGCGCGGCGAGGATGACGCGATGAGCTGGAAACTGGAATGTCCTCTGAACCTGTACCAGGAGATCAGGACCATGAGCGACACGGCGAGTGCCGAAAAAGCTGGCTTCTTCGCCTGGCCTGCAATTCTGCCTGATCTCTTGCAGAAGGGAGCATAAGATTTTCAGCTGCTCGATATCGTGCTGAATGGTGATATCCTCCACTTCCTCCTCGAACTCAGGATCCACAACGTTCTTGATCTCGCATGGTTTCCTGTCGGTGGGCAGTGGCCGGCGGCTATCTTTCTCGCACGAAAGTTGTATATAAGGCTGAATCTCCGCCAAATCCTGCGCCAAGAGGTGTCCCCGGACTTCGATCGGTGAAGGCCTGTGATCAATTCGCAATGCTCCATACGCGCCCGTCTCGTTGGCACACACTCGCACAACACGCTGGAGATACGGCACCTGTTGGAACTTGAACGCCTTTGCGGACGTACCCTGCCCCGCCTTCGCATTCCGTTGCCGCACGAAAACATGACCGGACTCGGTGCAGATGACAATCGAACCGTCTGTGCTCAGGGCGACGTCCTGAAGGTCTACTTAGCTAGGTATGTTAGTGGTCAGGTTTTAGCAACGTACCCTGACAGCGCTAAATTTCTTCCGCAATGCCCATACACGTTGTGGCACGATCACATTACGCGTTTTGCTCGAGATTGTCCCTGTACCCGTAGGCGGAGGAATCGCCAGGGTAAAAAGCTCACCGTTGGACGTGAGCGCGGCGAGGACATTGTCACAGCCGGTGATTTTTTCAATGCTCGCATTGTTAATCGCTTGGGGAGGCCGATACGCAGTGATTTCCGATGGAAACGCGTGAGCGGGAAAGCTGTGTAGGGTAAGTTACATCTTGCAATGACCAGTTGTACGCTCCCGCACGCACTTTACTTTAAAATGCCCATCGTTACACAGGACAACGACGTCCTTCGTCGCAAGGACGCAGGCAAGCGCGGTGTCCTGATCCACAACTCAGCTGAAAGAATAAGAGGCAAGTGCGACGACGCACCGTGATCGTTATCGAAATCACCGGCTGCGAAATTTTGGTTACAACGCGAGGCAAAACCTGGACAGGCTGCGCGGACTTGTCGTATCCTGGAAACAAAATCAGGTATTTCGTAATCGCGAGCGCGAACGCGGTTACCTAGTTGCCCATTGTTAGTGCCCCAAGTAAACACTTCGCTTTCAGTCCAACACGCAGATGCTATCTTACACGCTGCGACTCCTGCGACAACTTTGTTCTTCAATGTACCAGTCACCTTGCGCGCTGTCGCCTGGATTGGTTCCTCCGACCGGCCGAGCCCACTCGCATTTGTTACCGGTTCGATCACATATCCCAACTGAGAAAATCGGTTGAGCCCCCAGCTGAACACCTCCCCAGATTTGGACAAGGCGAGTGTGTGATCCTGGCCGAGCGCAACGGCAATGATGGTCTGCGTCAATTGCGGGAGAGGGACCAGACTATACTGCGTGTGTTGGCCGGGACCCAAGCTACAAAGCATAAAAAGTCGTTCGGAAGAGGATTCGCAAGACAGGATAAAACGTACCGTCCGCCGCTACCAAAACCGCACAGCCGCAGATTACCTCGATCTTCAGCGGTCACGACAACTAGCAACCGTCAATGCGACAGAAAAAGCCGAAGCGAACGCCGCTTACCTGTATGCAACTTGGACATGGCGACTTGCTGGACATGGATTGGGGAAAATCGCGCTTCAACACTCTCCTTCTCTGACACGGACAGTCCATCGGCCGCACGGATAACGACCTGCTCGGGATGCAACCTGTCGTCTCCGTTCCCCAGACCCAGAGCCGCATTCCTATTCGCGCCCCATGTAAACAAGTCTGCAAGTCGGGTATCGTCCGTATCGATCTGGGTCCCTTCGACAGTGGAATTGTAGAGATTGTATGCGGTGTACCCTTCATTGTCTTTGACTGACGTATCAATATCGGGCCGCTGCAGCAGTAACACCGCCGTGCCGACATTTCCGTGATATGCTGCGCGATGGAGTGCAGTCCAATGGTTCTCCTTGTCCGGTAGGTTGACGTTGATGTCTGGATGGGCGAGAAGGAGGCGCACGTACTCTATCGCGGACGGCTCCTGCGACGATGCAGCCAAGTGGAGGACAGACCTACCCAGCCAATCACGCGCGTTTACATCGACGAATGCACTGCTGCTCAGCGGACTGCGCCGGTTCCATGACCTTCCACCGCTAGTGCTGGGCCCGGCGGGCTGGCCGCGATTGCTACTGCCATCGAGCAGGCGCTGGAAAGCCTGCTGGTTTCGTAGGTTAAAGTACGCATGGAGCTGGGTCATGCAGGCTGGAAGAGCACCGGAACGAACGACCTAGACAGAGTCCTGGCGACTCCTCAGCTAGATCGTGCGGTTCCCGATAGCTACACCTCGAGAAGTGCAGCTGTGATCTAGTGTAGAAAGGCGACGCAGAGAGAATAAATTATAACAAGAAAAGCGAAGGGAGTAAGCGCAGTGTTACAGAGACCAGATGGCAGTTTAGAGAGAGCAGCTTGACTAGAACTAGCTCTCAGAGCAGAGGAGCTTGTTCAATCATATCTACGTCACGTGAGAGGGATATCTCTTGACTCAAGCGAACGCACGTTGGGGAGCACCTGAGATGTGCGCGCATGAATCATAGATGACTGAAGTAGATAATTTTCGTACGAGTATACAAATGGAGTTCCTAGTACCACGACAACAACGATCCGCCCGGGATCGAAAGGCACGTTTCTCATTCCCCGCCCACGTTCGCACTTAGCTATCCAATAGCGCCGCCGCCTTGCGCGCGTTCGCTTTGATGCTCTCGACCTGCAACTCCAGGTTCCTGATCTGTGCTCGAGCCTCGCGCAGTTCCATATTCAGGCGGACGTTTTCGTCCTTCAGCGACGCCACTTCCCCGCTCTGAATCGTCCAGGTCAACATACAATCGCGCGGCAACGTACGCAGACAAAACTTACCTCACTGAGACCCGGCGTCTTCGGTTCGACTGGTGTGTACAAGGCTGGACTCGACTCGGGCTTCCTCGCCACGGGGGAAGGTACAGACTCGACTTGAACGGATATACTTGGCACGGATACAGGAGCAGGAGTCGGTGCGCTCGTCGTCCTTGTAGGAGTGGAAACAAACTGCGGGGCAGGTGTAGACGGCACAGCCGATGGAGGGGCTCCGACGGAAATCGCACCCGTATCGAGACTGACAAGATTTGGTGGAGCAGCCTTCCCAGAGAAGAATTCGCCGGCAGAGAGAGCGGGATCGGCAGACGGTGCAGGGGGATAAATGTCAGATTGGAAGGAATCGGACTATAAAGACAATTTAAGTCTTCATGAACAGGGAGAGAACGAAGGAGTCACAAGTTGTTACCTTTCGGGGAACGATAAAGGCAATAGCTTCTATTGAAGAAGCAGCGACCTTATAAGCACGGGCGATCTCGCACTCTGCCACATTAAGAGCACGACGAGGCAGGAAGCACATGCCCCGCTGTGGATCAGAAGACTTGTATTCGGAGAGTCCAAATAGCTGGTCGTTCTCATACTCATAGTACCTGATATTACCATCTCTAAAGAAAATGTCAGTCTATGCTACGGAGACAGACTGGACAAGTCTGGACGTACCCTTTACCAGCTGTGGAACCGAGCATCTTCCGTTAATACTCAAACTGGCTTTGAATTGACGACACCTTACCGAGGAAAAGGATGTTATTATCAGACCAGAACGGCATGAGTACACCCGACGTCTGATCAATAGTAGTCATCTTCACATTTCCAAGTCCTCCGGTCTCCCATATTGCAACTTGACGGTCACTCATCTTGCTGAATCCAGTTGTCACAATATTGTCTCGGTCGCCCATCCAGACTACGCGAGCACCCTAGACGAGAATGAATGAATTCGATGCATGTCACACGACCACTCGCACGAACCTTGATACCACCGTGTCCCTCGGCTATACGGACAGCCTCACCACTCGCACGAGGATCAAATAGTCTAATTCTACGGTCCCTGCACGTCGTGACGAGCAAGTTACCGGACGGGTTGAATGCCAGGCTCTGTATTGCGTCTCCATGACCGCTCAAAACAGCCCTTGCGTTCTCTGGATTGGCCAGATCCCACAGCTTCACAACATGGTCACCAGTCGTGCTTGCAAGCACGTTGTTTGCTGTCGGATGGAAAAGGACTTGTCCGACACGACGTGGTGAAACATCAATCCGTGCAACTGGGTCGAAGTCCTGCGGCTCCCAGTGTTCGAGGCCCCATCCTTCGAACACAGACGATTCAACCTTCCAGATCATGACTTTTCCGTCGTCGCCGGCAGAAGCCACGACGGAGTCGTTGAATGGGGACCAATCAGTGTCGAGCACAGGCGCTGAGTGACTGCGGGCAAGAGGAACCAGATCTGGCAGCTTTGAAGGAAACCCGTGCGGAAGAGGATCGAATGGTGAGGGCAGAGGGAGGATACCAAATGCTCCACCTCCAGATGCATTCCAGTTGATACTGATGTATCGCTAAGGACGATTCCTTGCATAAAGTCGGGTGCAGCAACAACACATTGACGACTCACCGACGATGCGGACACAACGTTAGTGTCCCATGCACTATTCGACACCTTGATATTATCTAGACCATATTCTTTCTTCCCCTGCTGTCCAAAGACGTGCCTGACACGTTTCATTAGGTATGCACGGCTGGACAATGCTGTTACCCACCGATATTTGGATGCCCTCACGAACCGCGACATTCTCGTTATCCTCTAATTGGTTCGTCACCTGGTCGACACAGCAGCTGATCAAAGAAACCGAATGCCGAGCTTGGAATAGAGAATCGCAGTGTAAGACTTGCAGGGTGAAGTGGTATCGTTGTTCCCTGCGGGTAGACTTCTGAATCGAGAGGGAGCAGTGGTATCGATGCTGGCGCACTGCATGATCATATTGATGGCCAAGTATATAAAAGGAGATATCCGGCGGCGTTGAAAATACGTGAGTTAGTCGATCAAAAATATTGTGTAGCCTTTTTACGTTATATGTACGCAGAGCGTGTCGCTGTGAAAGACGGCTAGTAGCCGTCCGTCCGGCCTTCCGCTAGTGAGTGCAGCCTCCTTACTGACCGCGCCGAGAGTGTACCAGTTCACGACATGTCAGTTCTTCAATGGGCTTCTAGAGCAAGCTCTTGTTCGCGTAGCGTAGCGCAGTCTGGGAAACTGAGCCACTGGTCTCGTTTTTTGGCCACCACATCAGGGGAGGTATGTGTCGTTCGCATCTGGTCTGGCAAGCAAGCGGTGACATTGAGCCCATATACTCCAGCTTAAAAGAACATCCCTGTACGACTTTCACGTTCAGAATGGGGCCAAGATGGTTCCTTTCGCTGGCTACTCGATGCCACTCTCATATGGTGATGTTGGAGCGGGTTCGTAATCTGAATGCACGTATTTGTGAAAACACCGCTCAAAAACCATGCAGTGGCCAGTCACCATCATGTTCGAAACTCGGTAGGAATCTTCGACGTGGGACATATGGTGCAGTCCAAGTGAGTTATGCAAGTTCGGTATGGGGGAGCGCTTCGTGAC
Source organism: Fibroporia radiculosa (assembly GCF_000313525.1). NCBI lineage: Eukaryota > Fungi > Basidiomycota > Agaricomycetes > Polyporales > Fibroporiaceae > Fibroporia > Fibroporia radiculosa. The sequence goes on along the minus strand of NW_012133493.1, from coordinate 48,006 downwards.
ATTCTATGCGAGCCAGTTTCCGAGGAGCAACAACCACCGCCTTCCTTGAATGGCTGACACCTTCTTCCTTACATCAACTGCCCCATTACTCCTCTACCTTGTCTGTTCTGCTCAATGAACATGGTGGCATCATCGACGATACCGTTATCACCAAACACGCGGACGATGCGTATTACATCGTAACGAATGCAGGTCGCCGTGACCGTGACCTAGCGTGGTTTAAGGAGCAGCTAGATAAATGGAACATGAGCGAGAAAGCGAAGGATGGTAAAGTTGAGATGGAAATCCTCGAGGGTTGGGGTCTTCTGGCCTTACAAGGTGAAGATTTGCGTGATAGGTCATGGGAAGGCACTTACGTGGACTTCCAGGTCCCGAGGCTGCTCAATACCTCCAAGGCCTTACGTCCTTCGATTTACAAGGCCTGACCTTTGGGAAGTCTGCCTTTGTCCCACTTGAAGGCTTCAATCTCCACGTTGCCCGCGGAGGATACACCGGAGAAGATGGATTTGAGGTACGGATACTATGAATATCATAGTCGCGTATCTTTTGGCTGATTATTTACGCAGATATCCATACCGCCTGCTCACACCGTCGATGTTGCCAAATTGCTATCCAAGTCTCCAGTTCAGCTCACAGGATTAGGTGCCCGTGATAGTTTACGTCTTGAAGCTGGCATGTGTCTGTATGGTCAGGATCTCGACGAACAAACAACCCCCATTGAAGCGGGGCTGACCTGGGTCATTGGTGCGTTGTAGTATTCTCCTAGGTTTTGACCAGTGGCTACACGACAAGCAGGCAAGAATAGGCGGGGGAAGGCAGACTTCATTGGTGCGGAGGGCGTCCTGAAGCACTTGAAAGACGGCCCACCTAGGAGACGGGTTGGCATGATTGTGGAGGGTGCTCCTGCTCGACGTACGCTATGTCAATTATACAACATGTAAAACGCTAACTTGGAAGCTATTACAGAGGGAGCAAAGGTTTTCGCTCCTTCTGGCGGTGACCTCATTGGTGAGAATGGACTCAGATCTATATTGGATGCTGATAGTAATTGCCTCTGTAGGGACTGTTACCTCCGGAATTCCGTCGCCCACCTTGGGGAAAAACATTGCAATGGGCTATGTCCAATCGGGGTGGCACAAGAAGGGCACGGAGGTTGAAGTCGAAGTTCGCAATAAACTGAGAAGAGCGACGTTGACACCGATGCCTTTTGTGACAACGAGGTACTACAGGGGTACCTGAGCTGCGTCGGTATCAGTCATGGACGGATCATCGCATGACCACGGTACCTATCCGTTGGGAGGAGGTGGTGGGAGCATTGCATGTACTCGGTCATCACAATCATACGTGCAGATCTTGTTTTCGATTGACCTCGAGAAGGTAGTGGATGATCTTTATTGCGATTCATAAACGCATCAACCGATCATGAGACATGACACCGGTGACCACGGGCAGAACGCGGTGTCCGCCCGTCGAGCATGTGCCAGACATGCACCAAAAGAGATCGCTTTTTCACTCGATTTTCCAAGCTCGAGCATTGGATATCACATTCGGGCACTGGACATGGCAGATCGGTAACCTCTGGCCCTTGAGGGTCCACAACAGAAACTGGATGATTTACTCACATGGTGCAACAAAAGGCTTACGAGGGTCAAAGATCAGTAGGACCGAGTATATGGTGTTCGAGACACCCTGGCGCACAAGGCCTTTTCTCTGCATGTGAATCGTGTGGCCACGGCTGCGCGCCGGGTGGCGTATGCTGCCCTCTCAGTTGAGTCCTATGTGGGCTCTTTATCGGCCCACATCCTACAGAAACTCTACCGTTCCATGCTGGTGGACCCACACCTTACTGCGGTATGTGGAGTAGCCTTGGGCATACGGGAAAACGCCCTTGCGGACCTGCTGTCAGTGCAGACGACCTTCCTGCGTCGAGTGCTAGATCTGAATCCACGCTCCATGTTGGCGGTCCTCTATTCCGAGATAGAGATCTGGCCCTTAGGCCTTAGGGTTCTGCCGGTTCCTTCTGACACCACGCTACCTCCGCTATATCATCGCGGTCCGTCCACCTTTCCCCTTCGCAGCATTGGCGGAGGCCTGCGTCCTGGCCCTTGAGGCTTGCAGGCCACCCTTCCTGGCTGGGCGACCTACACCACGCCCTCGCCGCGTTGCCAGTCCCAGTACATTTCGACCTCCGGCCTGGTCTCACCGTCAACTCGGTGGATGAGGCAATCACGGGTCTTGGTCGGGCAGTGGGAGACGCGGTTCGGGGTCACCTTCTGGCGTCGGTGCGGGTGCCCCTCCTGCGAGGTCGGCGGGTGTACATCTCTGGCAGAACTCTCAATCAGCTCATGCCCACCGTTGAAGTTTCGGGCGTACCTGACCGTTGACGTTGAGGCCTGAGGAGGGTGCCGACGGGCTCGCACTGACGCGTCTCCTGTGCGGCGATCACCCTCTCGCGGTTGAGCAACTCCGCCGAACGTTTCCTCCCGTCCCTTGCGACCAGCGCACTTGCCGTTTCTGCCGCTTGAGTAGCGGCGTCACGGCGTGGAGGACGAGGCGCACGTCTTGCTCGATTGCCCCGACACGAGGCTGGTGGTGGTGCAGGATCCGTTCCTTTGCCGATATTGTCCATGCGGTGCCCGTGCTCCTGCATATGCGCCGCTAAATAGTGTCGCTGGGGTTGGTTTGCCGCCGTACTTGAGCGACGGATGTTAGTAGCGCGTGCGGCGCGGGTGTATGACCTCTGCGAGAGCGTCCCGGGGAGGTGTTCCCTTGTCATCTTGTACTCGGTCGTGTCGATATTGACTGCATGGGCGTCGATATGACTGATGGGCTACCTACAGGATTCTGATTAGTGAGTACCTGGAGGACTGGGGCGGTGTCTCGCGTTTCTCCCCATGGGGTGGGAGCGCGTGGGTAATGGCGCCATAGTGACCATACCGGCCGGGATCGCGCGTACAGTCTTTCTCTCTAAGCCATGGCGTTCGCGGCGGATGTGTGTGTGATGCGATGTGTGTGTGCTGTACTAGGGGTGCCTGAAAGCCTTGTGCCGGGCTTAGTGTTATATGACGTAGCTGTAGCGCCTTTGCCAATATTATCTCCTCCTCCTCCTCCTCCCCCTCCTCTTCCTCTGATTGATCTGCTTGCCATGTCCTTTGCACATAAAGTCCAGCCGAGCGATTGCGCTTCGAACAATGCAGGGAAATACAATATCTCGCGGCCAATTTCTAACGCGTCCTACCGCCGGCAATGGCAGTTGCCATAAGTTGTCTCAATAGTTCGGACTGATGCCTACCATATGGGTAGGAGTGATGCCCGGCTATAAATGGTTACTTAATAATGCCAGGAGAAATAAGATTTAATATAATGCACGCGAGAGTAGCGTGGATGTAGTGACTATTGCATGGTTTCTATTAATATATGGCGAGATGATCGATGAAGTCCCCGGGCTTCTTCCCTCAAAGCGAAGGTGGGCAGGGGCCTGAGTGACAGTGAGCACCGAGTATCCATCTCAATATGAGACCTGGTTCAAGATCTCCCCAACCATCTGATGGCTATGTTTGTTGTGATTTACAGAGGCCAATGTATATATGCAAGGCTTTTGAGCTATCCCTTCCACCAAAAACACAATCCTCGTCTCCGAGTCGATGCTTCCCGTCATTGGTGTGGCCCTCTTGACGTCCGCTTTCAGCGGTGGTCAGGCTCAGACGCTGCAGGCACCGTATGCGACACCTACATACGTTACTCCTTCAAGTGCCCAATGGCCATCGTCTGCGACATGGGCTTCTCTGAACACTTCCCTTGACGGTCGGTTGTCTACTTTGAGACCCTGGGCTGCAGTCTGCTACGAGGGGGACCCCTTGTTCGATGCGATTGCATGTCAAGCTGTCATTTCAGGCTACGGTGTAGACACAACGGTACGCAATTTGTGTATTATCTAATGTGCATTATTCCACTCACGACAGAACGTAGCGTGAAAGTTCTGCGGCCGCTCTGCTTTGGGTTGACTGGGAAGCCTGTGGCTATGGCAACTCATGCGCTTTGGATGGGGCTGACCCTCAGATTATCTCTAACGCGACCTGCGGTCAGGGTTCTACTCCTTCGTATAGCGCGGAAGTCCTGTCTCCTGAAGACATTTCGGCGGTGATCACTTGGGCTACGCAGAACAACGTTAAGCTCACAGTAAAAAATACGGGTATCTATATGCTCTTGTGTGTTTCAGCGTCCTTGTAAAGTTCGAGCTATGTTCATCTAGGACATGATTATGCCGGTCGATCTGCCGGCCCATATACGCTGCAAGTGTGGACACACAACATGAACAACATGACCTATGTTCCGGACTTCGTGCCGCAAGGATCCAGCGCGAGTCCTGTTCCTGCCGTCACCATTGGCGCTGGTGTTCAAGCGGAGAGCCGTAGGTCCTGTTCTAAATTGGTTTGATTCCATGTACTGATGCTTTCTTCGGGCTACGCTTGCTCTCCGCAGTATACGAATTCGTCCTTGCTCAAAATGTATCGGTTGTAAATGGCGGCTGTTTGACGGTCGGAGTCGGTGTGTAATTGGGTTCACTTTCACTTGCGTTTGCTGATGCATGTATCACCAAGCTGGTGGTTACATTCAAGGCGGGGGTCACGGAGTGTAAGTGTTGTTCAGCCATTTTACATAGATGTTAGACGTGTGCTCACCATACGACTGAAGGTTGGCACCCGCATATGGACTTGCCGTATGTGAATTATGCCTGACTTATTGTGTTTTTCGCCTTACGCATGTATCGTTAGGCCGAGCATGTACTTGAGGTCACTGTGAGTGCCAGTTTTTATCATCGTGACTCTGTTTCAGTTCTCTGATTGTATGAACTAGATTGTCACTGCTGATGGAACTATTCGGACGGTCAACGAAGCTCAAGACTCGGACTTGTTTTGGGCAATCCGTGGCGGTGGCGGTGGGACGTATGGCATTGTTGGTGAGCGACGCTGTTCATGCATCGATTGATTCATTATTCATGTCCGCCTCTTTCTCTCCTTAGCATCGATGACAATTGCTACCCTCCCGCAGATGTCTATTGGTGCATCGTTGTTGACAATTGAGCCAAACCAGGCGATGAACAGCTCACAGTTGGCTATAAATTTCATCGCGATGGTTGCTCAGTATGCAAACATCTGGGCCGACGCAGGTATTACCGTTGTGCTACTTCCAGACACGACCAGCTACTCCCTGGTACGCGGTCCGGCATCAGTATTGTTGCCATGTATTAAACGATTTCAACTCCATTAGGACTTCTACTGGCCATCGTCGCTGGCTTCGGTTTCTATGTTCTATCCTATTTTCGAGGACATTCTCGCACAATCGTCATCGTATAATGTCACCTCCAATACTACGTCGCAGACCATGTTTTCCTCTGTTACACAAGCAGAGATCATGGAGATCGGTCCATTCTTTGATGCTGTCAATATTTACGGCATGGCCAACAGGCTCGCGTCTCGCCTAATCCCCTATTACAACATGACTACTTCGGAAGGTCAGACTGCCGTTGCAGAAGCAATTTGGGCCGGTGCGGAGATAATAAACGGTCCATTGACTGAAGGCCTCGCGGGCACATTTGGCCAAGTGCCCCCGCTCATCATCGGGGACATGCCTGCCGCCACAAGGAACCAGTCGAACTCTACTGCCTCAAATCCTGGCCTATATGATGCAGTATGGCATGTTGTCTATGCCACGTCAGTTCGCACCGCTCTGTTCAGTATGACACTTCTTGGGCTAATCGTCTTACTTAGACCTTACCTCACCACTGGTCCCGGTGTGACTCAATCAACTGTTAATCTAGTGCAAAATGCGATCAAGAATGCTACCCAACCTCTCATTGACATTGGTATGGTCTCTTCCTACCAGAATGAAGGTAGTGCGTACGAGACGGACTGGCAGCAAGGTTTGTTATTGCTTTCTTTGAATGTAAATTCGTTGAGACGCTGAATTGATTGTGTCTCATGAAGCGTTCTTCGGATGGAAGTATCCGTTGCTGTCGGATGTTAAGCAAAAGTATGACCCGAAGAACTGTGAGTTTTGTCCGATTCCCATGGGCTAGAAATGACTGACTTTGCCTCGCCAATCTCAGTCATAATGAACTATCAGGTTAGTCACTGTTCAAGCGATTTTGGACTATCCTGACGGATGTTTCCATTGTAGGGCGTCGGCTTCGTGTCGACCCTCGAGCCTTTCACGTGCTGGGAGCAGAATGAAGTGCAGCCGTATTCTAGTGACCAAGTGCCTTATTGAAGTACTGTACTGACCTGATGGCGTTGTCGTTTCCTGGGTGGTAGATCGGTCTCTTCCTGACCATTGCTCGGAGCGAGCCGTGGTTTAAGACACGCTACCAGCATCTGTTTTCGTCGCAACGCTCTCCTGCAAGTAAATACCGTGACTAGTGATAGCTGGAAATGCGGTAACACTGCTGGAACGAAGGCTGTTTTGTAGCTGTTTAGACGAGCGCGTGGGTGGATTAATCCGAACTGAGAATCATGGTGTTGCGTTTTGTTTTTTCTTGCTATGTGGACTTGCATATTAGTTATCATGATTATACGCGCACTGCGAACATGAGCCGCAGGAAATATTCAATAACGAAGATCACATGGACGTCATCGCAGCCGACGTCAGTACACAAGTTCATCGGCAAGTGCTGATATTCCTTCCAAGATGTTGTAGGTTCACTTGATGCAGATTCACAATGATCCCAGTGGAAGAGGAACTTGGCCGTCATTCTGGTCGTCAAGGACAAGTCACATCGGAAAAGAGCGTTCTTGCTGAGAATAAAGAAGTTGACAATGAATACGACCTGCAGGTCACTCGAATTGGCTATCACGGCGGGCTGTGCCTTGTCCCGAACCTGTTTGATAGCCTTTACTGCGGACTCGAATGTGCGAGCACTAGTTTTCATATGGCACCTTAAAATGAGGCGAACAGTCCACGCGTAGGATACAGCCTGCGTAAGCCAGATGAGCCAACACTATGTCGGCGCACTGTACGGGATCATAGCTGTGGGATGGTGGACTTGTAGCCACTTCAAGAACACAGCGGTCACCACAGACGCTGCGCTGGGCCACTGGGCTCTCCTCACGGCGCGGTGACTTCGGGGTACAGAACCGCAGTCCGACTTGATGTCAACACAGAACCAAAGCCCCAGCCTTCGTCCTAATAGGTGTTCACTACAAATGAAATGTGCAACCTGACGGCCATCGAGCCACGTACCGTACAAGGCACTCGGGCGAGAGGCAATGCCCACCGTCAGACAGCGACGATAAATGCGGGATATCATCCCTGTTCTACCGTCTGCCGATCTCCTCAAGGCCGCTCAACTCAAGGTCTAGGAGTCGGAGTATAGAAAATATCAATACTGCCAGGAGACTAGAAGTGACATCACTCACTATCCTCATCGAAGTAGACATTGCGGAAAGCATGGTCCCAGATACTCAACCATATTCTGCAAGCGGATATCGACAGAATGCTCCGCCATCCGCCCAATAAGGTGGCAGTTGATGATGAGCTCAAATAACTGGAGCGGTGCCAGAAGTTAGCACGCACAAGACAGCTGACCTTCCATAAGCTGATCCCCGAGGACCACGAATGACCTAGGACAATTTTGGTGCGCGAACAATAGGAGATTGGTGTTCGTCTTCCTCAAACTCATTAGTAAGACTGAGCCAAAAAGTCTCCCGCAGCGAACTATCTCCCCGTTGCTCAATGAGGCTCAGAGGGATGCTGTCCAAGCAGGCATTGAGGTCGAATTCTGGAGGAGGTCGCGGGTTTTGCGGACAATGCGCAAGGGATATGCTTCGCGGTCGAGGGTAGGTACGTCAGCCAAGTTCCTCGATTCGTGATACCGCCGAGTGGGCAATTTTGTACAGACATTGCTTCTTGACAGGGATCTATAAACCATCTACCGGTAATCAACGATGAAGTAAGATCACCTGTATGTACGCACTCACATTCACGATGAAGGTAGTCTAGAGCACGTAGCAGCTGTTTGATAACGCGCTTCGCGGAGGCCATGGCGAATGGAAGCTCTCAAGATGTCTATCACAGAGTAGATATGACCTCAGCGGGGCTTTTCGCAGTTAGATAGTATCAAAAAGTGAGACAATGCCGAGAGTTTTCACGATTTGTTTTGGCCAATTTGATTTTCCCGAAGACCTCGTGTTCCGAAGACAATTCATTTACGATGCATGCTATAGCATGTGCGGTCAAAATTTTCATAGCGAAAACAAAAAGACTGTATCTCCCTCAAGCATCGCTGTAAATAAATGAGATAGGTGAGCGGTGTTGAAAAGACATATAGGGCGAGCCATACGGTAGAAGAATGAGCGTATCCGAGCCTGGTGCTCTTCACATGTTGGAGAAGTGACAATGTACCTCACGCATGGATTCGTATCGCTGCAATCGAGGACTATATGCGACAGAAGTGGAGGATCCATACCTCCTGTGGAGGCCAAGAAAAGAGGCTCCTCAGAGTTTGCATCACGCCTTGCTCTTGTACTACCTACATGTCCGAGTCTCGGATTAGGACTCTGGTATTGATGGGACGGCGACAGGGTAGTCGATGCCACCATCCGCGGACTCAAAATCGTACGATGCGAAAGAGAAGATAGCGAAGCGATTCATGAGGAGTTATAACAGCGGGCAAGTTAGGCGAGTCGAGTTGAGGAGGAGATACTACAGTAGATATCTCCAAATACTGTGAGCGCCGAGTCCGAAAGCTGACCTGGCGCTTGCCGGTGGCTCAGCGCTCAGCGCTCAGCTCTCAACCGCCAGATGCGCAAGCTTTTACCGTATATTCTAATCCGCAGAGCGTCCTCCTCATCTGCACACCATCCACTATCATTTCCAACAGACACGCACCCTACGCCACATCAAATATTCCATTTACCCCACAGCGCGAGTCGAGAGGAAGTAAAGGCGAGATGTGAGTGTTCGGATGACCTCTCTTACCCGACTTCTGTACGTCTCCGTCTGGACTTGAGCACTATTCTCGCTTGCTATAGCCTGCGTTTGTTCCTACGCTGATTACACCACTGCAAGACTATGAGCTCGTTCGTGTGCACCACCCCGACTCTCCTCACTGCCGCCATCTCTCGCCAACCGAACGACATGCGCGTTTCCAGCGTATCACCGCAGCGTATGATATTCTCCGCGGTCGTCAAGTCGACCCCTACCGTGCAGAGATCGAACGGCGGAGGCGTGCACAACAAGCATGGGCAAGGTCCAGAGCGCGCCGGCATGCTGAATTTGCGGGCGGCTTAGGCGAGAGCTCTGAGTGGGCAGCCGACAGGCGATCGGACGGGATTGGATGGCGAGACAGGCTGATAATCTCTGCGGGCATCCTGGTGCGTCGTCTAGCTTGACTGAGCACACAAAATCGCGGGCGTGCTCAAATGTCCGTCTGGATCCCAGTCTCTCGGTGTCGGTCTCGCACCCATATTCTGGCCGGGTATAGGGGTGGACGACCAGCGGCATCAGGCGGCCGCAGCTAGCCTTGCACAGGCGAGAAGAGAGGCGCGCGAGTATGGACAAGAGCGACGGAGGGAGATCCGGCGTCGAGTGCAGGAGTTCCGAGAGCAGGAGGAAGGCCTGCAAGACGCCGATGCGCCTGAGGACTCGAGATGGCAACGGCCCGAAGAGCAGCATCGATGTTCTGCGCAGAGCAGGCAGCGATAGCACGCCGAGCGCGCGTAGTATTACGACAAAGTTGTACAAGATGATTTATTTTCGCATGCTGCTACTTTCGAGGGAGCTCGAGATCTTCCGGGCCAAAGCTATACGGAAGCAGCTCGCGCAGGCTCGTCTCCTGCACACCACCGTCTAAGATTCCCTGTGCGACTCGCTCGTCATAGTCACCGGGGACCATGTAGATTGGCATGTCGAGCGTGCAGAACTCGCGGAGGACCTGGCGACACATTCCGCACGGAGAAATGGGGCTCGAGACGTCTCTGAGAGAAGGGGGGCCGTCAGCGGGAGGCCGTTTCGGAGAGCGAGCGGGAGAAGGGCGTACGTGACCACGGCGAGCCCAATGAACGCGCGTGTGCCCTCGCTCTGTGAGTAAGACGGCGGGGGTTATTAGTCCACGCTGTGATCCACGCAGGAGCAGACGCACCACAGCCTTGACGATCGCCGTTCGCTCCGCGCAGATGGTGCCCCCTGTTCGCCGTGAACGGTCCGCACAGGGCTGCACGCATGGAAGCCCTCACTCACCATACGAGGCATTCTCAACGTTGGCACCCTTGATAATCTCCCCGCCCGCCGAGAGCAGCGCGGCGCCTACTCGGAACTTCGAGTACTTGCAATAGGCAAACTCCTTTGCTAAGATGTGGTTAGAAACATGCGTGTGCAGAGGGCGAAGAGTGGCTAGATGAGCAGCGATAGCGGTGGCCAGGATCCGGGACGTACCCTCAAAGGCAGCCTTGACTAGTCTCTCTTGGTCAGGCACTGCGAGCACCCAGTTGGTCGTGGCCATGGAGGTTAGAGGCAAGTGCTAAATCGACAACGATGGGTCTCGGAGGAGCGCCGCCCAGGCTGTAATCAAAGTTTATGTAGATCGATCAATGGAAATTCAATCGCGTTAGTTGATGGCGCGACCACATTGCAGTGAATGCTGCACTCAGTCGCAATGCACAGACGTTACAAGACAGATGAGCACTCTGCGGCACTTGCAGGACGTCCTTCAGAGCTCGGCCGTGGCTGCACACCAAATGTAGATCCTTCAACCGCGATTACAACAGGCACTGTCGCTGCCCACATTCAACTAGCCACTCTCAGACAAGCCGATTTTGTTGATTTCGGTGCTACGTATGGTACGCACACACACGCAGGCACGTACAGGACACATTCTTATCGTACGAACGTTCATACAATACGCACCTACATGGGGATATATATAGATACTCTACAGTCCGCTCTGGTCCAGATGCACAAGTGACCGTTTTCGATGTATCGTGGAACAAAGCAATGCGGGGTGCAAGAGTCCAGCCTCTGGAATAGTCCATACAACAGCCTGCACGAGCACGCGCAGGGGCAAAAAAAAAACAGGAGCACTGACAGCGGACGCCATAAATTAGCACATCGC
>NW_012133493.1:16766-36720 GCF_000313525.1 Fibroporia radiculosa | reverse complement strand
CCCGGGGGGGGGGGGGTCAGGGCATCAAGCCCGGAGCGCATTTACAAAACAAATGCTGCCAGGAGCGCAAGCGCTGCTGCAGCCGCCGATGACGGGAAGACAGGCGTGCGGGATGAGAGCGCGCCATTTGACTTGCCATCGACAGATCCCGTCGGCGACGGCGATGCGGATGTGCTGGGCTTTGTCGATGTGGAGCTGCTATTTGTCTGGCTGTTCAAGTTGACAAACGTGCCCTTGATCATGCTTGCAGCCTGCTCGGCGAGTCCGTACGTCGGTGCTTGGAGCTGCGAGAACAGGTGGGTCAGCAGCCTGGCGGCCAGTGGGCAGGCGAGAGACGTACGTGGGCGGAGAACTCAAAGGGAAAGACGGACGAATCCGCAACACGGACGTTCGCTGCGAAAAGATGAGCCCCACGTCTACCGCGAAAGCAGACGATCACGCACTAGTTCCATACACCTTGAGGTTGGCGTCGACGACACCACCCTGGCTGAGAGGAAGCATGGCACATGAACACGAGGGATGATACTCGGTATAAAAGTTTTGCGCGAGCCACGTCTCCCACTCATCATCGGTGTTCACGCTCGATCCTGGCGAAATTTCCTCCGTCATGACAGAGCTGAGCGGCGCGGTGTTGCCGATATCTCTGCAGAGCCTAAGGCCTTCGCGCAAGAGAACAAGGTCTGCGAGGAGACGGTGAGCAGAGCACAGCCGCTTTAGGATGAAACATACCGGCATTGTGGGAGAGGTACTGGGGGTCAATGAGTGGATAGTCGAAGATGTCCGAACTGTTGATGTAAAGCCGACCTTGACTGAGGAGAAGCAGCGTGAATGGCACTTCGCACAACCCGCTCTTTCGGCGAAACATACCTGAAGGGGTGCTGCAGAGCTGCCTGAATGGAGATCGTTTGCGGGTTGTACTGGCCGGAGCCGGTGAGGGTGAGAAGGATCTCCATATCACCGATAGACGACATGAGCAGGGTCTGGGCGGTGAGGTTGTAGATTGCCTTGTATCCTTCGATGACCTCGCTATACTGGCTCGGCACGAGGGTAGCTGCGCTCTCGCTGACATTTGCTGCGATCTGGGAAGCATACGTTTGAGGCGCGGAGACGAGGGAGCTAAAGTTGACATAAGCCGTCGCCGAGTTGACGAAAGATAGGAAGGGAGACGAGACATCGGGAGGCTATGGATGTGAAATCAGAAGGCTTGATGCGGCGCACTTCCAAGGTATCTATCAGCGGACGTACATTGCTGGAATAATTAGCGTAGTAGATGCTCGCAGACGTCTGCGTGTTCGTCTTCCAGGTAACTTCTGCATACTAAGGTAATGTCGGTCAAACCTTGGCGGAAGTCGGGAAGATAAGAGTGGGAGAAAACACGCACGATGTGGTCCTGCAAGTGCTGCCCAACGCCCGGTAGCGATATTTGGACAGGGACACCAGCGGCCTCCAACACATCCTGGGGGCCAACTCCGCTAACCATCAGAATCTGCGGGCTTCCGATGGCGCCTGCAGCAAGGATGACCTCCTTGGACACTTGGACGCTCTGCGTAGCCGCGCCGCTCGCGCTAGCATACTGTACCTCGGTTGCGGTGATGTTTCCATCTGTGGCGTTGGTGAAGACGAGTCGCGTGACGGTGGCGTTTGGAAGGACATCGAGGTTTGAGCGCGGAGGAAGAGGATCTATATAAGCAGAGCGCGAGTAGGAGCGCGTCCAATTGGCCGGATTAATAGCAGAAGTGGCTACAAAGGCGCCCCAACCCTCCCCTCCGTCTGGATTGGCGGATGTCTGGAAGCCAGCGGCGTTCATGGTCGGCTCCCAGTCGCCGACCTGAGACATCATGCTGTCGGAAGATGTTAAAGGCCGTCAGCAGGCATATAACACGCGCGCGCCACAGCGCCGACAACGGGCCGGTGCGAGAAGGGAGGACGTACTATCCGGGATAAGAGGCGTGTAGAGGGCCCGAGAAGCCATGGCTAGAGTTTGCATACTCGATCTTGGCGGTGTCCTGGACGGTGGTGGAGGGAGGGGAGTAGGACTCGCTGGACTTCATGGCGGCGTAGAGGTTGTTCCAGGCCCAGATGGAGCCATTGTCGACCAAGCCTGCCCAGGCGTTGAGTTCGACCTCGGAGGGCCGGACGAGGTAGAGACCGTTGATAGCAGAGGAGCCGCCAAGGACCTTGCCGCGCGGCCAAGCGATCTGGCGGTTGTCAGCGTTTGGCTGGGGGACGGTCTCGTATGCCCAGTCGTAGGACGTGCCGACGAGGGAGTTGTAGTAGGTGTAGACGGGGATGTCTGTACGCGCGTGAGCGACGCGAGAAGACGCAGAGAGCGACGAGCGAGGTACGCACCGATCTTGTCCTGGACAGCCTCTCCGGTGTCTCCGGCTTCGAGGACGAGGACGGTCGTGTTGGCGTCCTCGGAAAGACGGGCTGCGAGGACAAGGCCAGCGGTGCCGCCGCCGACGATGACATAGTCGTAGGAGGATGCAATAGAGCCGTCAGTGACGATGTTGCGGCGGTAAAGAGCGCGTTCGGAGCGGAGGAAGTCGTCCTGGGCGTCACTGGGGACGGCGGCGATAAAAGGGAGAGAGAGCGCGGCGAGGGTGAGGGCGGGGAGGACGGCGCGCATGGCGTCGAGGAGGCGGGGATGGGGAGAGCAAGAAAAGAGCGACGGGGAGTTTTTCTGGAGAGAGCAGCTGCAGTGGGGCCAGGGCGAGGGTGCCGTCTATTCGGGCGGCTATTTGTAGTCTCCCTCCCTCCGTCCATCTCCATCAGCGCGCGCACCCCGTCGCCGTCTCCCGTCTCGCCGTCCGCCCGCCGTGGCCCATGCCCAGGGCCAGTCGAGTCGAGTTGCGTGCTGCAGCCTCGCCGCCAGCTCGCTGCTTGCGCTCGCACACTCTCGATTTTCGAGGAAACACACAGCTCCCAGTCCCAAAAATAGGCTCCCCGGCCGCCTGCACATGCCGCCTCGTGCACGATGGCGCCCAGCACAGCTGCATTCATGTCTCCAACCCCTCCGAGTGCTCGTACTGAGCACTCTTCAAGTCGTTAGCCCCCTTCTGACCCGCTCGTGCACCGAACGCATTCCTCGCCACAACATCCTCCCTCGACTCCGACTAGCCTGCGTTGAATTCAGCCTGCACCAACGGGGGGTTGCGATCGTCGTCAGGACGTCTTCCGCTTCCCAGCACATCATTCCGTGCGTGCATCTTCAGACGCTCTGTGTGTAAATATACAGACTGCATACTCCCCTGCGGTGTCTCAACTTAGCACACTGGGTATTTTTGTCAACATTCTGCTGCACGGTGACGTGATAGACTTGCGTGCACACCCGCCCCAGTGAGTGCGCGACATCCACCCCCCGCCCGATGCCCGTTCAGAGCCCGTGACGATGCATTTGCATCATCACCCTCGCCCGCTTGCAATCGCATCCATCTTGTTCAATGACGTCAACGAGCATTCGACCTGTGTACGTGCCACTCCATTATTGGCTTATTATTGTGGGTACCCGCGGCACTCAGACGCATCTGGTGTTCACCATCTTCTAGCCAAATAACCCGCCCCGAGTAGCCATCCTTCCAATCCATGAGTGACATCTCTTCAACACCGCACCTCTCGTGACCAACGACGCTCTCTAGATTAAACTCTGTCCTCCATCGCTGCTCCTTATCCGTTATCTGCTCCTTATAGGGCTCCACAATGTGGTCTGCTTTGATTTCATAATCTTGTGAAATTGACTTCCACCTTTATCCGCGACATTGTTGTGGTCTCCATACCACAATATGCGCCACCTTTTGTGCTCCAGAAGGTTGCTCTGCTAGAGTCTGGAATGCGTGCAATTCTCTTGGCTTAAAATGAAAAAGCGCACCACACTCGTGCCCAGTGTCCCACGCACCTGTTTGTCGAATTGCGGGCACAGAATTAGGACATGGCGACACACCTGACTGCGTGGCTATGCCACCTGAATGCATACAACTGTGTGCCCAGACTTCTCCCTGGTCTCGTGTGTCTTCAATCGTCCAGATCCTTCCGGCAACATCTCCAGTCAATTGGAATATGCCAGGGTTATCTTGCCACCGACGTCAAGAAGGCCACAAATTTTGCTGCCAATTTGCTCCAAATCGTTTTCTCGGCCCCGCGCATGTTCTCGGTCCCGTCGGCGACAATCACGAGCTCGACCCGTCGTTGGTCGCAAGAATATCATAGAATGTCGATTCATCTTTGAGGACCCTCGTCGAAATGACTTGCGCTATTAGCCTTCGAGACACTGCTGAAGTTGGATCCGTGCATAGCATAAATGTGTTAAATTAGGCCTCAGTGCTCCACATCACAGATGCCGATCGATCCCAGCGCCATGGATCGTAGCAAGCCGCATTTTTGTGGTGTAGTCCACGTCTGCGGTGGACCACGCGCTTAGCAAGGCGCCAAGTGATCAATCGCCGCTCAAGGTGGCCACCTCGGAAGGATGGTGTGTGGCGATTGTGCAGTAGGGGAGAAATTCCAGTGTCTTAGGGCAACATCGCTAACCTCACATCAGTGCCACCAGCTCCGAAAAAAAAAACGACATTGCTTAGATTCCTTAGGTGTCCGCTTGGGCGCTAAGCCGTTATTACAGGACACTACCTTTCGCGCTCATGTGTACTACGTCTATTGCACAAAGAGTCACTTTTATCGAACAAGCGTTCATTAAATCAGCTGACGGAACTTTGGCCTCGTCAATAGCCTCTATATCTGTTGTGCCGCACGGATATAGTCATTCTCCATCGAGAGACTCAATAGGAAACATCACTCATTTCCGGAACGAATCGGTCTCCGTCGAGACTTGATAGGGCACATTAATGTAAGTCGTCCATCTTCTTGCTACCACTCTAATCAGATGATGAACAGGCGTGCTGATTCTTCATCCAAGGGTAGGGGCTCTGGCGTCAGTTCTCACCGAGTCACCATTGCAATTGGACCATGCGGATAATTTCTGATCCTACCCCTGACATTTTCGAGAGCCATCAGGGGCGGTATGTGGCTCAAATGTGCGCGGCTGCGCTACTGGGGAAGCTATTCACGGATCATAGAAGATCACCTGGCCTCTCTGTGAATGAGTCTGCATAGGTGTCCAGTGTCTGTGGTATTGATATCTCCGTTCCCAGATAATTTCCCGTAATATGCGTAACAACATCAATGTCAAAAACCACTTTGAATTATCAATATGCAGTTGGTTTGTCGCTGGAAAACGCTGCTCATGCGCATCAGGTCTGTGCATTGCAGACATTTGAACCACTTGACTTATAATCAACTCGTATGCTCCGAGTGTCTGAACCGACTTGTGGAAAATGTGTGGATATTGCCTCGTCAATAACAAATGTCATGGTTTTTTTTTCTCGCAGCTGCTTCTTCACCATGTTCACGTTCCTGCAGGTTTCGGTGCGGCTGCGCAGCTAAACCACCCGCGTATCTCAATTTCCCGTGTGTGCGTCGTGTGACTGCTTCGAGAATGTCTCTCGATACGGAGATTGACTTTCGAGTCCATCTCTGGACCTGACCTTGGGCTGCCTAGATCAACGTAGACCTGTCGCGAGCGTAGTCAAATCGAGCCTAGGCGAGACCCAAGCTGGAATTTCACCTATAGAAGGTTCGTCTGACACATGGTTTATCTGTACCGCGATTACGCTTGCGCACCCGTATGGATACGGCATGCACATCTGAGCGTTGCTATGAACGTATCGCGGTAACGCTGTTGTTGTCACAGAGGTGTCTCCACCTCTCCCTGGGACCTCTTGTGTCTGGAATCACGAATACTAATCGCGAGGTGTGTGTGCCTGTCAACATGAGGACTGTTATGAAGATACGGTGTACTCACAGGTGCGTCCGCAGGACGAACGCAAACCTGGCAGGTCAACAGCCACATCCTAAACTACACTGTTAGCCGACTGTGTTGGTGCAAGCATTCTGGACACTTTGCTGCTGACAGCTAGAGAGACGTTCGAGATTGACATCGTGAAGTCTCCAGACAGGCAGGTTGTGCATGGCCTGATCACTGAGAAAGACAGCAATGAGGCAGACTCAGCGGTGATCATGGTGTGAGAGTGCTACGGTAGATCTTGTCTGAATTACTGCTGCCATAAAGTCTACATCTGCGGCCTGCCCTGCAGCCTAAGCATGCAGTATGCTACCACCCAAGGGCGCGATCCTGCGCGCCAGAGAAAATTCGCCGTCCAGCTTTAGTGACTTCTTGTTTGACAGGGCGATTGGAACCCGCTTGTTGATCGTGCTATTCCGCCCATCGAATTAATTGTGGCTACTGAACACCTCTATATGGCCAATTTCGTCTCGGATATTGCTCAGCATTTCAGAGGGGTAGTTGATTCAAGCCTGGTTATGAATATCCGAATTTTTTTGTGGCGCGTGCGTTGTTGTAGGCGTGCTAAAAAGCAATTATGAAAGTCGTATTTGTGTGCAGCGTGCCCGTCTTCTCTTGCGATGTATTGGGCCTCGGTATATGAATCAATAGTAGCATACTTTGAAGGGTAGACTAACTACTGTCGTCGATACGCTTCAATTTACCTGTATACCACATGATACCACACCGTGACGCTGCTAACGATAAGCTAAGCTATCCATGCCTGAGACACAGTGGGACATAGTACGATGTCCGATTGATCCACCACCGTATTACGCCTGAACACACACCTGAGATTTTCCAGCGACAACCTTACACTGAACAAATTTTATTTGAAATCTGTATGCCGTTGATTGATACTGTGTGGTTCGCAATTAAAATCATGCCGGACTATTCGGTCCACCTTGCGACGCTGCGATAAGTATAAAGCTGAAGGTTCGACGCGCTATATCAGGCCTCTTTACCCCACTCCGAGTCTGTAGCTGGATCCTTTGATGAGTCATCGTATCCACTCGACCGCCACATTGCCGTGCACGTCTTCTGGTAAAGGCTGGAACTCTCCCCTCGATGTTCATCGCACATGGCTCATGAGCTCGTTCCTAGGTTCAACTCTTCCCTGCAATGCCTTGCGTTCGGCGGCAGTTAGGTCGCCAAGGATCCCACAGGAGCTGGCGGACTCTATCATCGACGAGCTGGCGACCTCATACGAGCACACAGCGCTCGCCGCCTGCTCGCTCACTTGTCGCGCGTGGCTGCATCGCTGTCGGTCTCACATACACAAAACGCTTAGACTCGACCACAACAGCAGGATCGACCGTCTCACAGAGCTCTACTCTGGCTACCTCGCAGATTACATCCAATGCCTCAGCATCGACGCTTGCGATACCGGCGGCACCGAGATGCCCATCCCCCACCCCTGGCTCGATGCTGCTCGCCCGTTGCTGAAGATGCTCAAGCGAATAAACAGACTTTCGCTGGACGGCATCACTTGGAACGACTTCGAGCCGGAGACGAAACAGCTATTCCTTACGCAATTTCCGCTCGTGACGGACATATGGGCGGCGACGTGCGACTTCTGGGACTCGCGCGAGTTCGTACGCCTCCTACAGGCGTTTCCGAACTTGAAGGTATTACGGATGGAGACGTCAGATTGGGAGTTGGCGGAATGCGATGATGTGTTGAAGGAGAACCCGCCCACTCTCCACCTCGACCACCTGGATGCGGGGGAGTTGTGTAGCGGACCGGCGGATATCGCGCGGTGGGCGTCCAGCAACCGTACAGAGGTTTCTATCAAGAATATCCACTTTGCGTGGCAAGGGTGTGAGAGCACACAAAGCTTGGGCCAACTTTTGCGTGCCGCTGGATCCTCGTTGAAGCACTTATCCGTGCTTGTGGAGGATCATGGCAGACCGCCATCCCATTCCAGTGAGCATTACTGATCGTCTCATGGCAACGATCTAGTACTCATACAGACCGCCGAAGATGATGATCATCTAACCCTTCGCCACAATTCTGAGCTGAACACTATATCGCTGTTTCCTCGCCTCGAGGTGCCTGAAAGCGCCGACATTTCCTGGGTATCAGATATCCTCTCCGACGTATCGTCGCCTCGTCTGGAGATGGTTGCCGTCTATATCAAAGTCCCATCTTACAACCACTTGACGCACTCCAATTGCAGGTGGGATACGATTGATAAAGCGCTTTCCAATCGCAATTTAGAGAGCCTGAAAAGAGTGGATGTGTGCGTTCTTAGGCCTATCGGGAGCGGTGGTGACTCTCTTGATCCAAACGTCCCCGGCTTCTTAAGGACACTTATGCCAACACTGGAATCGCGTAAAATCCTGCATGTGACTCAACGGTCTTGTAATTGACTCGCTGCTTTGTGCAACGCAGTCTTCGAGTCGTATGACGTAAGTGAATTCGACAAATCCTTGCGGTTTGGATATTTACGTTATTCGCTGCGGTCCACCAATCGTTCAAGTACGGGCACGGGTTCATCCGTGCCCAGAGAGAGGACATGCAACCCGGTTTTCGAGAATTTGACATTGGCCCCATTCATTTCAGGGGGTCACGATGATTCTTCTGTGGTTGACTATGCCTACTCCAATGTTCTCTAGCTATGACAATGCATCACCATTCATATGATTCATTTAAAAGATGTATTACTTCGCATTTGATATGGTTACATGATATACTCGCCAAACGGATCAACGGGCGGAGTGAGGACACAGATCCTACGGCGACGTAAGGATTGAGTTTTTCTAAATGGAAAACACTGACTAATTGTGGTTCGTAGCCACCCACAGCTGCCAATATGCGCGCGTCTTCCTATCGTCCAAGCAAAACCTCTGGCGAATCGAGCGGCAGGATGCCTGGGTAGAAATATACGACAAGCACCTCAGTTCCTGAACGTGTCGCCTAACATTGGCGAGGTAGAGAAGGGATGGAGATGACAGCGCTAGTCCGGCATGCGTGTACTGTATGCACATTAGTCTCGTATCCAGACGTGTCGAAGGTACACATCTCGATACGAGGTCAATGACATCTGCGCTCGACTGCGTGGACCCGTGCTGGACACATCGTGAGACCAGCTATCGTTGACCCGTGCCCGCCACAAGTCCACAATTTTGTTAGCAACAACATTTTACAACGACAATCCGCTGATGTCGGGGCTTACTGCAAAGTTCTTCCATGATTTTTGGCCGCCGCGACGCCGCTACGCATGATAAATTGAGAGTTATGGCCACACCCACATAGACATATCAGGGCTTCTCAGGCTGCATGGGAACACTCTGCGGACACACGGACCACTAGTAGGGTCATAAGAGGAAAGGGTCGGAGCTATCCTTACGGTGGCGTTCAAAGTTCAGCCATTCGGGCTTTGAAGATGTTCAGAAGCGATTACTTAAACGGCTCTGTTCTGTGTTCCATCATGACGAATAGGAGATGAGTCAATGTGCGTTAGAACGAGACTGGAAAATACTCACAAGGAGCAACCAATGGGAGGTCGCAAAAGAAAACCTGGAACATGATTGGCCGAAATACAGGCGTGGAGTCGATAGACTTTGGGACGACTTTTGTGTGAAACGAAAGGCAATGGGAAGAAATTATGCATACGTGCTGGCAACTTTTGGGACACCATCACAACCATGACGGGACACAACCTTGCTCTCCGGTATCAAGCTGAGGCGTTGACACCTCCGTGCGCAAATATAATGTGACTTGAGGGAAATAAAACGCATGATACTCCCCGCGGCGGCTTTGCCGAGTTGTCTAGAACATCGAAGAGGCCGGACCTGGTCGAATTCGACCATGTATTTGATATCCAAGTATGCAGAGAATTAAGGAAAAATCAAGTTTAGAGCTACATGGCCTGACATTTACCTTGGCAGTGCTCACATACAGCTGATAAGCTCACAATGCATATGCTGATAATGCATATATTTGTTAATGCATTGACTTGACCAAGGTCCCAAGTTGGGTGCACTGACAATAGCAAGAAAATTGCATAACGCATAATGCGTTGCATACTCATACAAGATATGAATTATGAGCAGGGACAATAGAGAACTTACTCATGTATATAGTATAAAATGCAAGTTATACAGCTTCCTAACTTCATCTGAGAATCTCAGTGACTCTGACAATGACAAGGCTGATTCAGGCCCTAGTAGCTCCAAGTCATCACTCACAAGAGCAGAAGCCATTCAGTAATATCATGCTCAATTGCACCAGGAAAAAATTTCAAACATGAAGGCAGGTTACATTACATAAATATTCTTTACGGAACAACTAGTGACTCAACTGTACGGTGACAATAACAGATACCTGCACCTGTAACATGTCACATACATGTGACACATATATGTTGGCATGATTGCCTCTGCATCACAGGTCTCAACAAAATTCTGAGCTTTTTACCCACCAAGTAGCCACAAACTGTGTGAGTGTTTCTCCATATCAACAAGCTGTATGCGTCAGAATGCTACAGTTAAGCAAGGTCCACAGCTACTTAGGTGCTGACTGCTCTTCGAGCAAATCAGTGCAAGTCGGCAGAAAAGACAAAATAAATTGCCAGGAGGGCGGCTCGAACGCCCGACCTGCAGAACACATAACCATCTTCAGTCTGTCGCTCTCCCAGCTGAGCTATCCCGGCTTGTGATCAAGGCAAGTTTAAATTATTATAATCACAAACCGCTGTCTTCGCATATCAGCCTAGCCGTTTTTAGTCCTTCCCAAGCCACTCTTCGACTTTTAACTCGCTCTACCCACTTGAATAAGACTACGACTTGATCACCTCTTTGCTTGGGCAACAGAAGTTTTTCTTTCTGCAGGATGCAATGCCAACTGTGGGGGTCAAGTCCATTGCGTTTGGAGTGGAAATCGGGTTAATGATCCTGGCAAATGCTGCATCCATCCTAGCATCGAATACATGGTTCATGACGACGCAGATGTAGTGAACAGAATCTGAGTGCATGCAGGCGAGGGACTGCGTAGGTTCCAAGGTGCATTGAACCAGCATGACGCGAGCTATGCCGTCTCTTATAGTCAAGTCAAGCCCGTCTTATATTCCCAGGTGTGTCCATAACTGCCGACTCGTCGAGGCTGATGCACCTGGAATTAGACTTTCAAAAGTGAGCTCTGCACGCAACAAATATAGTAGATCTCGACCGGATTCGTTAAAGGTAGCTCCGTGCATACTATTACTCCAAACGAACAGCAGTATGAAAATCTAGTTGTGTACCATCTACCTCCTTTGGTTTCTCTACAAGATTCGTGGTTGTGCTGAGACTAAATGTCTCAGATCATACAAGTTGAACGCAACGTCTTACCACCAGCGCATCGTACCATTGAAAACGGACGCTGTTGGGTTAGTCACTCGTCCTATGTTCGAGGTCTTCTCATGCGGTGTAACATGAACTTTTCTATTCTCTATTCTTTTACACACGATACACGATTTTCTCAGCGCTGACCTTGCCCTCCCTCATGTATTGTAGCCCCTCTGGGATACCATCCAGGCCACCCTCCCAGAGCCGTATCCGATTCGGTAAGATCTTTCCCTCCTTCACAAGTGTGGGAATTTTTTTCAGGAACGCCGCCATATGATTACGATCCTCGGAAGACGCGGTGTACAATGAGTTAGGGCCGAGCGAGAATGTACGACCGAGCGCAGTGTAAATCAGCGTGTCTACGTGGGTACGAAGAAATGAGATCCTTTGCCGTCGGGTAGCATCCATGAGATGAGACACGCACGGGTAATCTTCACATCGTCGCGCACCTTCGCTTCCGCGATTGGTGCTAGAAGAAGAATAAGGCGGCCTCCATCTGGCGCTATTACCTTTGCCGAGATCTCTTGCGACTCTCTCAAGCTAATTGTGTCGAAGGAATCTCGAATGGAGTCGCCTGTCGCTGCCCTGATTTTACTCACGACTTCTGGGTCCTTGTAATCGAAAAACACGTCGGCACCGAGGGATTTGACGAGTTCGAAATTATGCGGAGATGCGGTTGTGACCACCTTGTAACCGGACAGGTGTGCTAGTTGAATCGCATACTGGCCCACGGACGCTAACAGATGTGTAATGAAAGTCAGGTCCAATGCAACAATGCAAGTGCGTTGTAAACACTGACAGCTGCCACCATATACAAAAATCCATTGTTCCTTGTCGACCTTCTCGGGTGGTTCTACGAAAGCGAGTCGTTTGGGATGATACAACGCCTGAATTGCGGTCCAAAATCTGGCTTCTAAGTAGAATCGTCTGCAAGGCGGCCGCGGAGGGATTCTTACTCACGCGCAGCCCAGTGTCGCTAGCTGTTCATGGCTCAAGACTCCTTCTGGTACAACCCATGAGAGCTCAGCAGGTGTCTTCAAATATTCCGCGTAAGCCCCGCGATCTTGGTACGTTCCTCCCTGTACGAAACCCGCCACATGGTCTCCGACCTTAGGGAAGGTGACGTTCTTTCCTGTCTGTGCAACGTATCCCGACCAGTCACATCCGAGGATCGTATCCACGATTTGAATTCGGTCCACGACTGTCGCATTTCGATTCAAGATTGAATCCGTCGCGGACCGGTAGAAGCCAGTCAGTCCGGAACACGCGGAGAGGGCGGACCGTGCTCACACTTCCAGTCTGTGGGATTTTGTGCCAAGGCAACGGTCTTGACCAGGATTTCATCGTCATCCAAAGTGGGAATTGGGCGGTCTTTGATTGCGATGGTCTTTCCCTGTCCATGATGCAGCAAGTTCAATGAGCGGCCGACACCTACTTTGGTTGTTGGCACACCTACCTCTTGAACTACCACGGCCTTCATTGTCGTTGGTATTGAAATCGACATTCTACCGAAGAGGATGTGATCGAAGAAGGTATTCTGAAAGAGCTTTGGCTATTGCCAGTAAATTGAGAAGTTGCTGATCTCGAGGAGCTCATTCCTGCCTGCTTATAAGCAGTGGACTCCTATTCCCGCTCCGAGGCTCATCCACATTCCGTATCATGGAAATTTGTGCTGCTGACTGTACATCTCATTAGCTCGTGCGGGGGAACTTCGCGTATATTAAGACCCTATCGGACTATCTTGTCGTGTTGGTCTGCGCTGGCGCTTTCTACGCATGTCAGGATAATCCAACACGACGCGTAGAATGTGTTCTATGCGCTTTATGGCAGTATAAGGCCAATTGTCATGAGAACACTAGTAGGATTCGACTCACTAGAAGATACCGAAGACCTAAAGCGGTTCTGAGAAGTTCTGAGACCGGCGTAGAGGAAGCGCTTCAACATTGAAGCTCAAGCCTTACCGATCATATCATGATCAGTTGGTGAGTGTTTTCAAGATTGGCAAAGTCGTGGTCAGGCCCTTACAATGCTGCTAGAATTAGATACTTGAGCTCTCTAATCTTTCTACCTCGCTAGCTGATAACTGCTCTTGCACTGGATGAGATTGGGCTACTTTGTGAGGTCGTATCTTAGACAGTGGAGCTCGCACACTACTAACCGTGCAGGCACTGCAGTGTGCCATCATGCGTGGACCATATCCACTGCGGTTAAATGTGTTCCTGTTTCAGGCTACGCCGGCACATCGGACCTCGTCATCGATGATCAGTCGCTTGCATGATCCAGACTCTTATTCTGTACCGCTATGTACACATCGCTAAGTATGCCAGAACTGAGGCATCCAGTGATCTTCTCGAATATTGACGTCGGCTCAAGCAAATATCTTGCTCATTTTGGACGGGTCCTTTAACCTGCACAGTATACTTGTCTCTCACATTGGATCACCTGAGACTGGTTGAGTGACACCCTCGCACTGCAGGCTGGTTGTATTTTCCAGTCAAAAACCGCGGATGTACTTCCATTTCAATGATTCAGCTTAAAGAAATATGCCATATCATAGTAATACATCACCTACTATAATTCAAACCTTGATGGCCAATAATTGCTGCTCATTCGTCTTCATCCAGGATATTCATTCATGCCGCTCCTTTTGGACGACCACCTCTTCCCCTGGTGTAACTTTTTATTCTGTCCGCTTTCACGGCCCTTCCAGCGGACGACGCGCCCCGCGTAGCACGCTCATTGCCGTTCTCTCTCGTAATGTCAGTCCCAATCCTCTCCACTTCCGCGCGAGTAGCAGGATATCCTCGCACGCCGCGTCTCAGGCTTCCTGCGCCAAGCACGCCCCGCATGCTCCCTGGAATCCGTACATCGTGCGTCGTACCTGCTTGCCGTAAGTATATGGCGGGATTGGCAGTCGGTAAAACCGAAGCAGACGAACCTCGACCTCTCACTTTATGGCCACCTCGCATGGCAATGTGATTTCCCGCACCTCCCCCGTTCATCCCATTCGCCCCCAAATTGAAACCACCCCGCTTCGTTCCACGCCCGAATCGGACATTGGAAGGGACGAGCGAGAGTGACCCCATGGCACCGCTGAGGGAGTCGATCGTATCCTCGACTACGCCACTATCACTCACCTGTCTTCCTGTTTCATTCAGCCCGGATGCTGATATTGTTCCCTCGATGATTGCTTCATCCGCCTCTGCTTCCACATGGACGTTCCTCCTCTGAGAGCTTGCTCTCTCAGCCTCGCCATCTCCATCGTCGCTGCTATCTGCGTCGCCGCTCTTTGTGATATCTCGTGCCTTCCACTGAGCCCGAACCATGCTCGCTCCTTCACCCCATCGCTTTAGAAGCCCGCCAACGCCTTTATTCGTGACGGCAAAAAAATATTCCTTTGGATATCCATGTGCTTGAATGAGATGCAGTCGCCGCGTCTTGGGGGTGAGGAAGCAGCGACCGCACATTACCAGATGACAAGCAAACTGGGGGAGAGTGAGTAAGATGCCATCAGAGACGACGGCAGTGGTGAAAGATGAGCCTGTCAGACGATAGGCTCAGGAAAACCGCCTGTGCAAAGACTCACGATTTTTTCACCTCTGTCCTTGCGCACCGCGGCCAGTGGATCATGACATTCTGTCTGATGCTGTAAGGCAACATCATGAGCAGAGTGCGCGGGAGAACTCACACGCGAGTCAAGGGCCAGAAGACGGGGAACTGACCAGTTCTAGCAGCCTAGCATCTGGGAACACGCAGGCACAGCCTCTCTCTTCGCAGACGTGCGCGTGATATGTCGCATAATGACTCTCTAGTTCTGCTGTGCTCGCCAGTGGCGTCGGACGGTTGTGTGGCGGGTTGCATGTTGGAGGGAGGGTGCAGAGCAGCGGAGATGCGGAAGACGAGTGATCAGAGGGAAGACTGGTGCGGACTGCCTTTGGGGTTGGTTCTGGGGAGGGCGAGTTGGAAGAGCCCGTTGCCGACGCTGCGCGGATTCGTTTGGCTGAAGACATGGTGGCAGAGAGCGGCAATATAAATGCTGGCTTTGATGCTCAAAAGGCTATGTTGTAATTATGTAATAAGCAGAGGCTAGGTAACCATCAAGGTAGCCTAGTCGAGTGAACAGCCCTATTGGCGTCTGACGTGGTGGTGCTCGCCACTGCGCAGCCGAGGCCTTTGCGCACTCTCATCCCAGTCCAAGGCTCGCTCTGTTCTTTAATCTTTCTAATTCTTTGCAGTTCATCTTCCCAATTCCTCTCGGCCGTACTGTTCTCATCTGTGGGAACGACGGGACCCGTCCCGCCGCAGACACCGGCTGGCTGCCTCTTGGCCATAATCTCCTCGTCTGCCACAGATTGTCTTCGACCATGGAGGCTGTCGTGTTTCGTCTGGCTGTGTTCTTCTCTCTACTGCTCACTGTCCTGGCTCAGACCCAGCCGGAATCCAGCATCTCCTACTTTGACAACCTTCCTGCTCGTCTGTTCTTCTTTGCCGACACAACTGTGCGTGACGAACCCCCCAGTCTCGTTGAAATGCTCACCCAGAATCTCGTAGACCGCCATATACCATGATGTAGTTGCGGGCAACGTACATGTCTCGCAAGATGAGGGCAAGACGTGGAACTTAGCGGCAGGCCTCCCAGAGGGGAAGGCCGCTATGGTCATCGAGCATCCATTTGACAAGAGCTATGTACGTTCCACTTTTTGACGCTGTATGCAGTGTGCAATCGCAATGTGGCTGTATGAATTCTTCGTCTCTACCTTCTCACTTTCTAGGGGCTGATATAATATGTAATGCTACCGACGATATTCGCAGCGGGCGCGACCTCGTTCTGTATATAATTCATCTTACCAGCCACCTGCGGAACTAGATTGAAACTGCGGTCACGTCCGTTGCGAATATCCATCGTCCTTCTTCCCCGGAAATGAACTTCGCAATTATTCATGAACTTGTCTCTTGCGGGCTCATACGGGAGTTCACTCGATTCTTGTATTGCCACGTGCGATGGTCGAATTTGCTGCGTCTCTATGAGTCTCATTCAGCTCGTCATCCTTGCTATGCGACATGAACCTGACACTGATTCCACAAATACTCTTAGGCATTCGTACTCACTAGGGGTACAACACATTACCGCACCGACGATCAGGGCCGGACTTGGCGTTCGTTTGACATGCCTGTGGCCCCTGCCCTAGTTGGGCAGCCACTGTCATTCCACTCCGATAAATCCAAGTATGGGTATATCCTTTATCAAGGCACGCGATGCGAGTCATCTGGGGGCTGGGGGTCAATTTGTTACGATGAGGTACGCGTTTATTCAGGTGGACAAATGTTGTTATTCAATCTACTACTCATACAGACCTATTACACCAAAGAGGCTTTTAGTGGCGAACCGCAGCTTCTTCTTGAGGAGACATCCCGCTGCCAGTTCGCTCATAGCAGCGCCGACTTCGTACATGACGCGCATTCAGACCTAATCTACTGTGTTGCTTTCGACTCAACATCGACGTCAGGCTCACACTCGCTGTCCGCAAGCCGACTGTTCTCGTCCACAGACTTTTTTGACTCCAACAGCAAGGTCGAAGACCTTGGCATCGGGAAGAATGCGAAAGGTGTCGTCGCGTTCGCGATCGTCTCCAAGTTCGCGGTAGTCGCGCTGCGAGATTTAGCCCCAGGAAATACAGGCGAAATGCTGTTGTACGTATCGGTGGATACCAAAACATGGGCCAAGGCTCGCTTTCCACACGCGTCGTCGGCGCGGCTTCGTGAGAATGCGTATACAATTGTTGAGTCGACGACGCATTCTATCGCGGTCGACGTCATGTTACAAGACCAGACGACTATTGGCACATTATTCGTCAGTAATTCCAACGGGACGTTCTTTGTCGAAAGCTTGAAGGATACTAACCGGAATGAGATGGGATATGTGGACTATGAGACTTTGTATGGAATCGAGGGTGTTGGCCTGGCAAACATAGTTGGTAATGCACAAGAAGTGGAGGCCAGAAGAGCGACGAAGCAGCTGCAGACAAGGATTACATTCGATGATGGTGCGTGATCAGCTTATGTATATTGCAATATCTGAACGGCATGCTTAGGTCGCTCGTGGTCTCGTCTTCGGCCACCCAGCGAAGACAGCGAAGGTCGCCGAATTCCATGCAACCCCAGTGATGACAGCTGTTCTCTGCACCTTCACTCTATCACAGTTCCTCACAATTTCGGACGCGTCTTTTCTTCTCCTGCCCCCGGTCTCGTTATGGGCGTTGGGTCAATTGGTTCATATCTTCATCCATATGAGGACTGCGATACGTTCTTGAGCACTGACGCCGGGATAACGTGGAAGATGGTCCGCAGGGATGCTCATAAGTATGAGTTTGGCGATCAGGGTAGTATCATGGTTCTGGTTAATGATGAGGAGAGTGCCGACACCATCAGCTATTCGAGCGACTTTGGGAGCACTTGGTATGTGATTCCACCAACTTCCCATTTTTCGGTTCGTAGTGTTCACAGTGTTCAGGCAAACATATGACTTTGGCGTAAAGCTGCGCGCACGAATTTTGACCACCGTGCCTGACTCGACATCGCAGAAGTTCATGCTAGTTGGTCAAGTTACTAAGCGAGACCAGCAGTCGGGGCAGGGTCGCTATGCAGTTGTATTCCTCGACTTCGCCGCCACTCGATCGCGTAAATGCGATGAACACGATTTTGAGCAGTGGTATGCAAGATCTGCGAAACATGCGTGTCTGATGGGCCATAAGGTATGATCGTTCAACCCATCATAAGTTTTTTTCTAAATTTATGAATGTGCTATAATATAGCAATGGTATAAACGGCGAAAGCTAGACGCGAACTGTTATGTTGGCGACAAGTTTACTGACCCAGTTGAGCACGAGGACAATTGCCCTTGCAGCGATGAAGATTACGAGTGGTATGTAACAACGTTTTTGAAGCCAGTGTTCAATGACGCGATTCCTTCAAAGCGATTATAATTTCATACGCCAAGGCAATCGGTGTATTCCGTCGGGCCCGGAGCCAATCCCTGCCGGCGTGTGCTCCCTTGATATCCCCGATCAGACATACCTCGGCTCCTCTGGATATCGACGCATACCGGGAAATACGTGTGATAGGGAGGCTGGTGACAAGAAAGATGAACGCGTAGAAAAGCCATGTTCTAATGGTGCGTTAAATTGAGGCTCTGATCACTCATTGGCTCAAAGGAAACATCCAGCGCAACCTCGTGAGGGGGAAATTGTCCATCAGACGGTTGGTGATCAGATTGAATTACTTTCATGAAGTATTAAGTTGACATATCTACTCCAGTTCGAGTTCCAGGCGCCAGTCGTTCAATTCGCGTATTTCAAAGGTTCTACGGTTCGTGAATTGGCGATAGAGTTTGGCCATTACTTATGAAGCTTCAGACCATTCTTGTTCGGCTGGGGGATAACACCATCTGGCAATCAAGTAATGAAGGTTATACCTGGCAACAAATCGGTGGCAGCGATAAATTTGTCGCATTTTACCATCACACCTCCAGCTATGATCGCGCATATTTGATTACCGTAACGGAACGCTACTGGTATACTGAAGACACCGGAAAGACGTGGTCTTCTAAGGGCCAAGGGCCGATGACGCCCAATAATTTCGGTCTACAGATCTTGCATTTCCATCCAAAACAATCCGATCACCTCATCTGGACTGGTAGCCAGGGGTGCACTGGATTTGGGGAGAATTGCCATGTCGAGGCTTTCTACTCTTTAAATAACGGCAAAAGTTGGAATTTGATCGAGAAGTACGTTCGCAATTGCGCGTGGGCGCGGGATAAGGAACTCTTGGTAGATTCGACTCAGATTATCTGCGAAATCTACAAAAACAAAGAGGGTTCGCAACGATTCTTCCAGATGGACAATCCACTTGAACTGTATAGTGGCTCAAACTACTTCGACGCACGCACCAAACTCTTCAATCATGTTGTCGGGTTCGCAAAGTTCAGCGAATTCCTGATTGTTGCTGAAGTAAGACCTGCATCTGTCAACAAAGCTGAATTTCATCTTATGTTTTGTAGTATCAACCACAGAGGCAAGCTCTCGATCTACAAGTGTCATTAGATGGGAAAGTATTTGCGAGTGGGATGTTTCCACCGAATATGCGGCCAGACCAGCACGTAAGTATAACGTGTCATCATTATCGCCCTGAAGCTCATGCCTTTTACAGGCTTATACCATCCTCGAGTCTAGCACGCAAGCCGTCTTCTTGCACGTCACAATATCGGAACCTCCCAGTCCATTCTGGGGAAATATCTTGAAATCGAACTCGAATGGAACGTATTATGGCGTTTCACTAGATAATGTCAATCGCAATGAAGCAGGCTACGTTGATTTCGAGAAGATGATCGGACTGGATGGTATCGCGCTGGTGAATGTTGTTTCCAATCCTGATGACGCAGCTATCACTGGCCGGAAGGAACTCCAATCACGTATCACTCACAACGATGGTCAGTCATGAATGTAACAGCGTGAAAATAATTGATAAGTATTTTCAGGCGGAACGTGGAAGCCCCTTACTCCTCCACTCTTCGATTCTTTGGGCAACAATTATGAATGTAGTCGTACCGTAAGCGAGCGTTCGATCTTGCCAAATAAGCCACTATTGACTGTCGCAGAGCTGCTCATTGCATATTCATGGCTATACTGAGCGGTATGATGCTCGAGCAACATACAGCACACCCTCTGTTCCCGGA
>NW_012133493.1:1449-16604 GCF_000313525.1 Fibroporia radiculosa | reverse complement strand
GCGGTCGGAAATGTAGGCGAATCACTTGCAGAGTATACCGCCAGTGATACATTCATGAGTCGAGATGGAGGGTTTACTTGGGAGGAGGTACAAAAAGATGCGCACCTTTGGGAATTCGGCGATTCTGGATCTATCCTCATCATGGCAAACGATGAGGAACCCACCGACCACATATTATTCAGCACTGACGAAGGCCGTAACTGGAGAGAGTACATATTTGGCGATGAAAAGATGCGCGTCAAGGAGATTGTAACCGTGCCGTCAGACACCAGTAGAAGATTTATACTCATGGGCTACTACCCTCGTTCTCCTGTAGTGCACGCGGCTGTGCACATTGACTTCTCTTCGTTGATAACGAAGAAGTGTGAGTTTCTTGTCGCACTCTTTGCATACCATTTTGATTATATGGTTCCTA
This sequence comes from Fibroporia radiculosa, assembly GCF_000313525.1. Lineage (NCBI taxonomy): Eukaryota > Fungi > Basidiomycota > Agaricomycetes > Polyporales > Fibroporiaceae > Fibroporia > Fibroporia radiculosa. Next base: position 16,189 of record NW_012133493.1, on the reverse strand, counting down.
GGCATTCTCGATCTCAATCATCCCGAGGATGATGACTTCGAGTTGTGGAGTCCAAACGAACTCCGCAACGAGCTGTGTCTATTTGGCCGCCAAGTGAGTGGTACTGCCGTTATTTGAAGTTCTGTTCCCACGATAATTGTAGGTACTCTATCATCGCCGAAAACGCGACGCAAATTGCGTTGTCGGAAAGTTGCTAGAATCCAAAGAAAATTTTGTCAAGAACTGTGCATGTGAGGACGTCGACTTTGAGTGGTGTGTGGACATTTCCTTTTCGATATATCGAAGCTTATCATTACCGCTTCTCAAAGCGAATACAACTACAAGAGAAATGCTAGTGGCGAATGTGTGCCCGTCCCGGGGACACAGCCTCTAGCGAGCGACGACACTTGCATAACTGGGGATTACTGGTATGAGCGTACCGCGTACCGAAAGATACATCATTCCAGCTGCGAAGGAGGCATTCGTCTTGATCGTGGCCTTGAGCACCCGTGCCCGGGTTACAAGAATCATGGAGCGTTTTTCTGGTTCATATTCCTCGTCATTCCATTCGCATTTGCGGGCCTTGTTGGTTGGTACTATTATCGTAAAAATGGCTTTGCGAGAGGGTGTGTGGCATCGTTTCTCTGCGCTGCATTGAGACTTACATATTATGCCGCAGAACCATTCGGCTACCGGGTGGGGATGCGGGCCGAAACTACAACTATTACAGTGATTCTAGCCTTAGCGCAACAATTGTGTCCATCCCATGGTATCTCATGGGCCTCGCAAGTATGGTATGGGAAGCGGTCTCATCAAGACTTGGCAGTGCAACTGGTGGGATGCGTGGACGCAATGGTTACCGGACGGTCCCTGTCGATGAGGATGCTCAGATCCTGCGATTTGAAGATGATGATTAGTTATCCAGGAAGGAATTGGCAATACCTCTGGACTATTTTTCTTAGTTTGCTTTCATTGTGCACTGTTATGTTTAATATCCTATTTTATTGTATCATGATGATACTCCAGTAGCTGAACCTAGACAAGCACTCCAAGAATGCAGTAGCAGGAAGTGTTATTGTATCGGAGACAGCATTACTATATGTCAGCTCAGGGGTATTGCTACAGGTGTTCATACAATAGATATTAAGTGTAGTGGTAGCACAGCGAGGGAAAAGAGCAATACATGCGAGGGCTTCTAGTCAATTACACCGAGATGGTCCTCTTTAATCGTCCCTATAGCAAACTGGTCGTTGCCGGCAGTGAGAACCGATTCATAGTGTGGGCATAGGTTTAAACTTACGATCTCCGTCGCGTCCACACGCGTACCGACAATTTTTAGTCGAATTTTAGTATTCTTCTCAATAATCTTTGCCCCAATAGTAAGGCGTGAATAGGCTGAGATGCTAACGATACGTACCTGTTCTTCCGAAGCAAATGACGGTGGATTAGAATTCGGATCAAATTTCATGTCCGGATGAATGAGCTGGGATTGGAATGAGCGGCCGTCGAGGTTCAGGTGTATCATCACCACACTTACTTGATGGGACACAAAGACGGTCAAGGGTCCCACGTCTGCAAAGAAGCCCATCTGAAGAACAGGTCCGCCTTGGTAATCTTAATATACGATGTGACTGACAAACCTTTGTCACGTTGTTCACCACACCGTCAACGACTTCTCCCTTGAACGGCTTGAAAACAATTGCTCGATAGCGAGTTATGAACTCGGCCTGGCCACTTCCGCTGAGAACCATCCCCTTGCCGATATCGAGAATGGAGACGACAGCGATGATATAGCCGAATTGGCCAGAACATGTACCCTCAACATCAGAATAGAGTTTTGATTCAAGGAACTGCAACATGCGCGGGCCAAAATAGGACGGATGAAGGAGGATTGTATGAGAAAGCTCTTTCTGAAGAGTTCGAGCCTGAGCGCATGCGCCGTAACGGCGAGAGAACACTCACAATGAAGAACATAGTCACCGCAGGTCACTTCAACATCCACTAGTTCAAGCTGAACTCGAATCTCCAACCAATCTCCAACCAGCGACTCAAGTTAAACAGAGGAAAGACGAGTCATATCTTCACACGGTCCACTAGGGGAAGTTATTACTGGCCGACTAGCTCAGTTGGTTAGAGCGTGGTGCTAATATAGCGACGCCAAGGTCGTCGGTTCGATCCCGGCGTTGGCCATATGAACCTTTTGATTTTACTGAAGAAATCATTTTTACCGCTGCAAGTGGTATTCAATACATTCAAAATATTAAGACTTTCATCGAAGGAAAGTATGATTTTTGAATTTGCCGGCGTTGACGTCTTCTGTCCTCCAGCGTAAGTCGCAAAAAGTGCAGATCGAGTCTGCACCACAAGTTCTGGGAAGCTGTGCAGAAACGAATTGGTCTACGAGCACGCAGTTTTGACAAGATCAGCAAGAGCCATTCTCGAAAGGAGCGGTTATCAATCTGAACAGCTATAGTTCTATGGAAAATATTTCATTAATTGCTAATAGATATAAACACTTGAGTAGTATGGCTACAAGGATGGAGCGGGGATTGTAGAATCAGATATGAATAGAAATATGCAATAGACGGTTCTCCTAAATGATGTAAGTAATAGCAACGTATGGCTTTGAAATGAAAATACGGGTATCGGAATCATGGATCTCTGTTCAAACTGGAATCTCCCTTCCAGTCGTCGTTCTATCACGCTTCATGGGCCGCGGGTGCGATATTCGGATTGGCAGCATCAGGAAGGTGATTATCCTTGATGTCCAGAGACTTTCCATCACCACTGGTACGGACCATGACTACGTCACCATCCCTGTCGCCAAAGCATAAATGTAAATGAGAATGCGTATCACGATTTGATTCTACACACACCTGATGGTTCCAGAAAGCATTTTCTGTGCGAGAGGGAAGAGCACCTTCGTTCGCACAACTCTCGCAATAGCGCGAGCACCGTAAATATCTGAGTATCCTTGCTCCGCTAACCACTGACGAGCCTGTGCGTCCACGTCCAGAGAAATCCTGCGGTTCTTGAGTCGGGAAGCAACATCATCCAGGCGCAGCGCGACCACTTTGAGAATCGAGTCTCGAGACAGCTTGTTGAAGACCAGCATTGAATCCAAACGGTTCAACAACTCCGGCGGGAAGTATTCAGAGGTACGCTCCAGGACTTCATCGCGTGCCTGAGGTGTTACCACACCATTGCTGTCGGACGCAGAGCTATGCGCAAGGATATCGCTACCTGTGGAAAATGTGAAGCTTTCCCAGACACCGTGCCATCGAACAACAACGAACACACCTAGATTGCTCGTCAGGCAGATTATTGTATTCTGCAGAAATGAGTGAGCGCGCAGAGATCAACGGGCTGGTCATATCACTCTTACACACCTTGAAATCAACCTTGCGTCCTATGGCGAGCGTCAATAAGTGTATCCATGTGCTAGATAGATTAAAGCTTGCCTTGAGAATCAGTGATGCTGCCTTCGTCGAGTATCTGTAATAGGATCATCGCAACATCCTGCTCCAACCACGTTAGCGGAAGTTGTATTGCTACAAGTTTTCCTGAAACAACCTTGTGTGCTTTCTCCAGCTCATCGAGCAGAATCACAGCTAAACAAAACGGGTATTAGCATTGGTCCCCAAATTTACAGAGATGGAGCTACAAACCATACGGTTTCCGACGGACAGCTTCTGTTAGCTGACCTACAAAATATTACCTTCAGACAGCTGACCGTGTAGTCAAGAATATCAATATCAAACCTCCTTCCTCAAACCCAACATATCCTGGTGCAGCACCAATCAAACGGGACATTGTATGCCGGTCATGGTACTCGGACATATTGATATTGATCCTGAACACCAATCGTCAACGATAGCTTCATCTAGACATGACTAGGAGGTTCTCACAGGCCTCGCTGTTCATCATTGAACAAAAACGCAGCTAGCGCCTTACACAGTTCTGTCTGGTATATGTAAGTCTATATCTCGAAACGTATGCGCGGAAGACTGACCTTCCCCACACCGGTAGGTCCCAGGAACAGGAAAGAGGCGACCGGCCTATTTGGAGCCTGGAGACCAGCTCTGGAGATTCGAACAGCATCGCTGACGGCGGACACGATATGATCCTGGCCAACTACCCGTTGCCGGAGCGTGTCGTCCATCTAAGTTGTTAACATAGCCAAATAAGTAGGAACATCGAACAATCGAATGAAGTACTCACATGGACGAGCTTATCCCTTTCGCCCTTGAGTAAGTTCTGCACTGGGATACCGGTAGACTTTGCAACGACTCGCGCGATGTCGTCGGACGTGACGCGATCGTGCAGCATCGGCATAGGCCCCTCGGCTTCTCCGTCCATCCGTTCTGTCTCTGAAGGCAGCTGTCGCTCCAGCTCGGGAATCGTCGCAAAGCGCAGCTGCGATGCGCGCTCGTATTGGCCCTGCCGTTGGGCGACCTCCAACTCGTGCTTTGCGTCTTCCAAGCGCTGCTTCACATTTTTGATGCGCTGCAACCGTGCGCGCTCTGTAAAGCTCAGGCATTCTCATCTTTAGAGCGCAGATTGCATGCAGACTCACCGGCCTGCCAAATCCCCGTCAATCGCTCTGCCTCTGCGCGTTTCTCCTTCAGTGACTCCTCCACCTTCGTCCGTCGCTCGACGCTGAACACGTCCGATTCGTTCCGTAGACTTTCGCGTTCAATTTCGAGCGTGGTTAGCTCCCGATCGAGCGCCTCCAGTTCGTCTGGTTTCGACTCTTGCGCCAACCGCAGCGCTGATGCTGCTTCGTCCACCAGGTCAATCGCTTTGTCAGGTAGGAACCGATCCGAGATATATCTTGCACCGTACACAGCAGCTATGTGGACGATGCCGTAAGCGTGATGATCTAGTCAAAAGAAACACTAACTTGCCAGTAACGAGTGACCCGTCAGAGATGCCGACACCATGGTGCACCTCGTAGCGCGACTTGAGGCCCCGGAGGATAGAGATGGTGGCTTCAACGGATGGCTCGTCAATCTGTACAGGTTGAAATCGTCTCTCAAGAGCTGCATCCTTGCCAATTGTCTTGCGATATTCGTCGGCTGTTTGAGGATGTAATTTGAAGTCAGTTATGGCTACGACTTTCTTACTTGAGCCTTACGAGTTGTCGCGCCCACGAGTTGTAGTCCTCGCGCTAAAGCTGGCTTAATCATCTGTCCCGCGTCGATGCTGCCTTCCGCCTTGCCCAGATTGAAAAGTGTGTCTGAAGTGTAAAGTGGGTGTGTACATGGATTTCATCACTCGGGAGTAAGCGTTACGCACGGACTTCGTCAATGAAGCATATCACTTCTCCCGCCTGCAATGCGCGTCATGAGCTGACACTCGATAAGTTGGACACAAGCCCCCTTACCTGATCTTCAATGTCTCGTATAAGCGCCTTGAACTTTTCCTCAAATTGTCCACGGATTCCAGAACCGGCCATAATGGCTGCCAAGTCTATTGAAAGCACACGCCTGCTTTGGAGTGACTGAAGGCGGTATGTAAGGCTGGTAGAGGGGGCCGGGAGAAATGCGTGCACACCTCAGGCACTTCTTTGGCTACTATCCGACTGGCGAGGCCCTCGAGAATCGCAGTCTTTCCAACACCGGGGGGTCCTATCAGCTGAGTGGCCGTGTGTGATTAATGTGCAGAAACAGCAATGTGGATAAGCGATATTCGTACCACCGGGTTTGATTTTGTTCTTCTGGACAAAACTAGCAAGGGGTTAGTACAGAAAACTTACACGGGTATATGTGGAAGATACTTTGAATGGTTCTCCTGATTTCTGGTATGGCGTCAGCTGTAGAACGCGATGACATGGTGGATATACGCACCCTCGTCCCTTCCAATGGTTGGATCTAATTTGCCGTTCTTCGCGAGCTCCGTAAGGTCTACACTCTGTCATACGTCGATTTTCAGCCTCTTCTCCCGCACATTGGGTGCAGCCACCGTCTGTACTGGCCTCGCCTGAGCATAGACAGTGGCTGCATTGGCACATGGCGAGACTCACGTATTCCTTCAGCGCGTCTCCCTTCTGGTGCTGCGGTTGCATCATGAAGGACGGCATCCCACCCCCCATTCCACCAGGGCTTTGAGCATATCCACGTCGAGAGACGAGAGGTGTGCTTGAAAGCCGAGTGCTCGGGCACTGTAGAGGCAAGTTCTGGATTGGTGAAGAGAACAGTCGGACTCGGAGTAGAGGGTGTTGAATAAATGGAATGGAATAGACATGGATCCGTTTGGGAGTTGTGATAGAGGTTCGCAGCATCTTGTCCGACAGGGCGACGAGAGCGAGGAGAAGGAGGGCAACTTGATGGCCGATCCTTTCGGGCAGTTTGTATGTCGCTCGATGCCGGAACCTTCCAGTAGTGACGATCACCTCGTTCCGGAATCTTACTACATACACCAGTCTTCAAATTGAGGTACTCACGCTTGTTTTTGCTCGTTGTTGCTCCAGTACTTGTTCAATCCAGTCTATCGTGCGTAGCCCAGTCGAACTTGACACAAGATGGCCGTCCACGCCGCTTATTAGCCAGCCCTTGGCCGATCTCTGTAAAGTATCAATCGATCCCATGTCGAGCTTTGTCTTCGAGCAGATGCGTTATGGTACATCTCCAAGTGCGTTATATGATACTCGACGTTCGAGTGACATGCTGACATTCGATTCAGAGTGGTTCTTGCTGCCCATTCATAGGTGAAGATTGTAGTCTCGCCGCGAACTTGTTCTCCGATTTGCATTGCAGCCGACGGCCGTCTCCGGCTAATGACGTGAAATGTTCTCATGTGGTGTGTATTCCACGGGGGCTGTCATCCAGAACAGTAGCATCGCAATCCTACTGGTAGTAAGCCAAGACTCCTCAACAAGGACTTTCACGGTTCTAGGCAGTCAGTAGGAAAGTGGGTTTGCACAAATCTTCAGTAGTGTTAATGATCCTTTTTTTTTTGCAGCTCCGGCTTTCTCGGGGGTGTGTTTTTACGGCCCCAATCTCAGCTCGTCGCCTGTGTATGCTTGGTAGCACCACGATTGGCTCCAATGCGCCAACACGCGGAACAAGAGTCCTTGGCCTGGTTGAGGTCAAGCGTTCGTTAAACACTGCTGATAGTAGAGGCCTGTGCAGTGACACGTGGGGCTCGAACGTTGCAGCAGAGTCGATGCACAGGGCCACAGACGTCGTCTAGTCATACAGATCATAGCAACGACCACATAGATATCGTCGTCAGTTGCCATGATAGGTATCCACTGTACTGCGTATGCAAGTAAAGTTCCACGTTGCAGATGGAGGAATAATTCGGATATGCAGGGGCTGCTGGTGTTGTGTATACTCGCCGTATGGGGTTGTAATACGCGAACTGGTGAGCCCATTGACTGAACACGCTGTCATCATTGCATTCATTCTACTTCTCTGCAAAGTCTCTTCCACTTATCCTTGACTTCGCGCTGACGGTCTTGTCCGATCACTCTTGAAGTGTTATACTTGCATTCGACTGCCTGCAAACCGCGTGGCGGAATACATGCACTAATGATACAACAACAAGATACGGTTGCCACACAAGAATATTTGCCAGAGTCGATTTCAGGAAAGATGCGCTGATTCATACGTCCCTCATTCCCGTGTTGTCGGCGCACACGATCTTGGCATTCTAACGTTCTCCAGTTCCTCAAACCATCCGCAAGTCGGTACACGGTCACACCAAATCGAAACGTACCGCGGACATTCAAACCTTGCTCTTAGCTCCAAGACGAGCGGGGTGCAAACTACGTGAGTAGCCCAATATTGCGTCTTGATTATACTGCATATGCACACGCATGCAGTCAACATAGACACTCCTGGTGATTTGTCAATGTCAGACGAACACAAATGGTTCTCAATACTCTGCTTACTGTGACGTCCTGTCCATTCAAGGTCGCATCATACCTGCTTTGTCAATGCTTCCACTCTCATTTCCGTCAACACTGTGGAGACCTCTAGCCCGCATGGCTTATTTTAGCAAATGTATTCGATAAGCGATCGCTTGGACCAGATCTTCACCGGAGCACTGTACACTTCGCCGCGTTGCAGTGTTCGGACAACTATGCGCTCCGCTCGCTGGGACTGTGCTTCAGAAGGAGGTATGCCACTCTATCCAGAGTTGAATCGATGCCGAATCATACTCTCAAAGGTGTTACGCGTCTCAGGAAAGGCTTTGCTGGCAGCCTTCTCATTACCTTTTCAGTTTCAACCATGGATCCCTTGTCCCATACCGGTGCATGCGGTCATCTCCTTCGGAGATACCTGACTCGCAGACATTGCCTACAGCATCCTGACTTAAGGCTGCACACAGCAACTGCCGAGTGCAAGTCGGCGTATATCCACATCGTTCATTTACTGGTCTCTGTTGCACGCGGACAGACCCACGATATGGCTTAACAACTTTCACTTGGCAGTCGAGTCCGCACCAATCGTACACATTATCTGCATCCCTCGTGATCCAGCCGACAGCTGCGTCCGTCGTTGTGTCTCCACTGGCGTATCACGAAGGGAAAATTCAGTCTCATCGATATATTTTCGTAGTGCTGAGATGCCACATGTCTCGAAAGACACAGCAAGCCCGTTATGAGCCAGCTGCCATCCAATCACGCGCGCAACTGCCCGGGCTGTCTAAAGAATAACAGACATGGGGCGTCGAAACGACACGCTCCTGTGCTGTGCACGCGTGGTGGCTGCAGAAGTGCGTCGTGTACATCTTGTGTAGTCGGCATGTAACCATCGGCGATTGAGGGGCAGGAAGCGTATGCAGGATTCTGAACGCTGATTGCGCTTGCTCAAAGTGGAAACTTAACAATAGCAAGTCATTCGAACGAAGCAAGGCGGGCGAACTAGTCGCAGGCAAAGGAGGAAAAGGAAGCGTGGCCCAGCGAAATTTGTGCATATAGGCGACGAATCCGAATTCCGGGCTATAGATGCAGATGTGAGCACATTTCTAGCAGCATACCCGAGCTGTACAATACTTCCTTTTCATACCACCCCTGCTCCTGGTGGAGTCCGTCTATATAATATGCTGCCCTTTATTCCGAGGCCATTGTCTCGCCGTCGTCATCATATCCTACGCGCAAGGGGTGTCTTCCCCAGACTCAGAGCTGACTAGACAATTCCTCCGTGCTGCTCTGCCTGCCGTGCGCACACAGCAGTGAACACGTTAAACACAGTCCCGGGTGCGGGCGCACATTGCGGCACCACTATTCCCCGCAGTGCCAGTGTTGCTGCGCTATTCTCTTCCCTTCGATCATATCATTGTGCACGGCTGCTCAGCGCCCAGCATGCATATCGTGATGGAGTAGTAGGAAAGACTAGAGTGATCATGTGAGGACCGCCAGATTTAAACGGCTGCGCCGCGTTGCGTGCAAGAGCGTGTCCCTCGCCTCGTTGTGAGGTAGCGGCGACTACGGCGCGGTTCAAGTGGGAATCCTGGATATAAATGGGGTTTGAGTGTTAAGAAATACTGCGTGAGGGGACGTGAGATTGTCTGATATAGATTGGGTACGGACCAAGCAGCTCTGATTTTTGTTTGTTTCAAAAATGCAGGCAAAAAGGCTTGCGCTTCTCCGGATATGGCCACACTGCGAGATTCGCGGAGAAACCTCTGTAACCAAAAATGCAACACCTGGCCGTTGTCTCTTGGTTGATGCCCAGCATACAGCCGTTTTCCAATGCTGATCTACTAACAGGGCGCATCTGGGTGGAAGCATGAAGGATGACAAGGCACAGATACCGACAGCTGAGACTTCACTGTAGACCCTGATAACATGCTGGGATCATCCAACTTGAGTTGGTCCCGAGTTCCATGAGCCTGGTCAGGCCCCGGTTGAGGGTTGACATTGAGCGAGTTGGATCAGGCGATGCTAGAAGGCGACCAAAGCCCCGCCGCCTTGCTCGACGACCGTGCAACATCACCACGGGCTCGAGCTCATCTTGAATGCACAGTCTGCCATTTCCCAGTCTGTCTAGTAAGCGTCCAAAGAAATGGCCTGAAGATAGGGATGCAGAGAGGAAGAATGCGAGGTCGTTCAGTCGCAGCCCGCGCACTTGGGAAGCGCCTTCGAATGGGCCGTTGCTCTACCTCTCTGCTCTGCTTCTTCTCGAGTTTGGACGACCAGGCCGGCGCTAGCACTCGCAAATTTCTTTAATATACTGATTCTGGTCCAGTTCGTTCTCTTCAGCGCAACACGGAGTTCTACACTGTCAGAAGAGTCAGCATGCTAGTCTGATTTTCGTAATGCATATCGCCGAACCTTGGCAACAGCATATATACTTGCATGTGGCGGTTTGACAACCATGTTGGTGCACATAGCCTCATATTCGCTCGGGTCATGAACCACAAAGCCAATTTTCGCAAACGATCACCGGCGTACCGCGTATGCTTCTGTCCCTCGCCCTGCAATTCTAGGCATAAACTTGTCTTGATACACCGTCGCGTGTGTGGCGCTTTCAGACGATGATCGTCCACGCTGAGCTATTTTCATGTCCTTAATACGCAGCTCTTGGATGTATGATGCTCGGCCGGAACAAGCATTCAGTATTTGGCGAACACGGCCACGTTGAAGGATCCACTCATTTGGACAACTCAGAGGGCGAGAGAGAGAGAGAGGGTTGAATGTGTAGAGAACATCCAGGTGCACCCCGTAAACTCGCTACTAATTCAGTGTCGTCTCCTGGTCTTCTGTCTCCGAATCTAGAGGCGGGTTGCTCGTTGTCCACCTTCAGTCGATTGATGATGAATTCAGAACACCCGGCAAAGCAACTCCGCGGAGCAAATAATTCATGTATCAGTACAAAGTTGTTTTCAGCAAGCAGGAGGAACGACTAATGCAGAGGTTTTCTAGTTGTCCCGTGGCTCACATTGACTTTGAAAGTATGACTTATGCGGTGTCTCAAGGTGTGTAGTGCGCTATGCTTCATGTTCGAGCCACAAGCTGAAATCCAAATACAGAGGTCTTTGTTGCCAGCAGTCGAAAGACCCACGGTCATGATACGTTTTTGCGGTCTAGGCTGTGCATATCGCGGTTGTCTCCGGCTGTATTGGGTTATCTTCTATAGTGCGGATTCCACATGGATTTTGAAGTAGAACAAGCCTGGTATCGCATATACGGCCCTACGGCGAAGAATTTTGCACTATTGATTGCATATCGTGGTTAGGAGTCGGGCACGCCAGTTCCAATGGAACAAGGTATTTGTGAGAGCGGAATCATTTGTAGTTCACGGGAGGGAAACTAGCGGCGATGTTCTTTCCAGCGGGCGTGAACAGAGAAGCTGTCACGAAGGTGATGCCCGAAACCACCATACTGAGCGCGCGCGATGAACATAGATAACGACTTTTCCTCTAGACCGCTCCCTTGCCCCCTCTCTCCCCCTCTCCTCCAGCTCCAGTCTCACATCATTGTGTCTCGTACGACCTTCAGTGCGGCTGAGTTTATCGAGACAAGGCCGGTTCTTCACACAGCCATTGGCAAAGGGTCATGATTGTACTCATGAATGAAAGCAGGTCTAGCGCGAGAGCACTTACCGTCTGGCGTCGTCCGATTTGCATCGGACGTGAACTTTAGCTATCATGACGACCAGCTTATCTGGCCTTGTCACGATTGAAAACATACAGTATCGCAATAGGGCGATTCTACCCAACGACAACGATGCAGAACAACTAGTCTGTGTCGTTCCTGGTCCCGAAGACTCTGACCTTCAAGTGGTGCGTATCTACCTTTGAACCTGGTTGGAAACGCGACATATTCATTCTAATGTGATGGTTCAGTGGGAAGTGATCCCTAGCACTAGCAATCGATATGAGATCAAGAGTCACAAATTCAAGCAAACAGCCTATGCAGAGTATGCGTACGAGCATCAGAGGCTCGTGGCTAGATCTAAGGTTTCATTCTGGTGGTCGATTCAACCAGCAGCAACATATGGGCCGGACACTTACTTGTAGGATCCCCTTTTGACAATGGTCACTCAGTAGGAGCCTTACAGACCGATTAGCATTCGACATTATGTGGAGTCAAACTTATGCTGGCACTTGAATGATGGGACTCATAACACACCTGTGAGCTGATAGCTGTTCGGCTCACATTGAAATCGGATTCAAGTATGCTGGTACTAGATCTGCCTGAAGGATTTCGCGCAGGATCGTCAGAGTATTTGGAAAGTATGAGTTTTTTGTACTCTGTGGGATTTCTGAGTTCACGCTGTGATGATAGATTATTCCGTATTCGCTTTCCTGCATCAGTGGAAATGCCACTCAAGCCATTCAGGCCTCTCGCCCCTCAATCACCCCACCCATTTCGGCTTCCATGACTGAGCCTTTGGAGATGTTCAACTCGACAATGGATGTATATTCAGAGGTACTGGTATTTATTGGTTGAGACTTGGTTGAGACTGATTGCTTGGAACAGGTTTGTCCTTCTACGGCTGTCGCACTGAAGCTTCTGCGGTGTGCGTCCGAGGTTCGCCGCTCGTTTATTCGCTGCTTTTGATCTAGGCTGATTGATCGCCTGATCAGATGATTGTCGACTGTAGCAGCATCGAAGCATCGAATGTCCATATATCTAGACTGCTTGGAAAGATCAAGGTCGTATACGGGCTGCTCTTGGAGAGGAGATCGTCAATTGTCAAATCCGATATGGAAGAGGTCTTGGTGAGGTTAGCACGGCAGATGCTGGAGTGTGCCGATTTCGTAGCATATTACCCGGAGAAGGTAGCGTTTTGTAAGTAAGTCTTGCAATCCGCCGGCTGCCGCTGAGACGTAGCTCTATCTGGCAGGGATGAAACACAAGAAGCATATTGATCGGGAGACACGTGGGGAGGTTCAACGCTTCAATCTTGTCTTAGACAGACTCATCGACTGCGTGCAACGAGGCAGTGCTGATGTCAACTCAATCCGTATCCATAGATCCGGTGAGTGATCGAGTTTTTCATTCCAACCTATCTTTGTATTCAAGATTGGCGAGGTAGTTTTGGATGTGGACTTGAGCCAGCTTGAATACGTGACCGGAGCCGGACTAAACGGATCCAAGCAGTGTCTTCCAGGGACCCGAACAGAGATTTCCACCATGCTCAAGGACTTCGTCTACGCGAATGGAGCGGATGCAAAGCGAATCTTTTGGTTAAATGGGATGGCAGGCAAGGGCAAGTCGGCGATTGCACACACGACGGCAGAATGGTTCGAGGCGCGCGGCGGGCTGGGGTCATTTTTTTGCTTTGATCGAACACGGACAGCAGATGGGCGACACAAGAAAATATGGACTACTATCGCGCGCGATTTGGCCAATCATGATCCCCTCTTCCGCCGCGAGCTCGCTCATGTATTAGATGATCCTAATGGACTCAGGAATACCGAGTATTCCGCTCAGCAATGGACCGGATTGCGCGATGTCCTGAACAAAGTGACATCAACGATCATGGATGTGCCTGTCCTTATCGTCATCGACGCTCTGGATGAAAGTGGTGATGAAGACACTCGTAGAGAGATCCTTCAGCTCCTTTCTGGCCGGCGAGGCACAATTGCGAATCTTCCCCCAAATGTCCGTATTGTGATTACTTCCCGCCCTCTTCCCGACATTCGTCATGGCTTGGACAAAGTGCCACATGTTCAGCACTTTTCCCTGGATGATATCCTCCCCGAAAGCGATATGAAGAAGTACATCGACGCCGAACTGAATCGTCCAGGTGCCTTTGGGGAGGATGACATTACCGAGTTTGCACGTAAGTCTGATGGTGTGTTTGAATGGACCCGACTCGCATGCCTGTACATCAGGGAGGGGGCCCTGTTGTATAAGGACCGATTCCGAACCGTGATCTCCGGCACCTCAGCGAAGGGAACGCAACTGCTGGACCATATGTATCGACTGACGTTGGAAGACACCCTGCCCAAGGATGACCGTGTGAATGGAATTGTCGTGTTCTGCTCTGTGATGGGACAAATTGTTGCCTCAGCGGAGCCTCCCTCGATATCTACTTTAGCTGCAATGAGACAGCACTTGACATGGGAAGGTACTGCGGGCGCAGCACTACAATCCATATCTGCGCGGGACGTCGTCGAACATCTAGGTGCCCTTCTCACTGGCGTCACAGACAATTGCACACCTATTCGGCCTCTACATGCATCTTTTTATGACTTCCTGGGAGACAAAACTCGGAGCGGGGAATTCTATGTGGGAGAATTATCTACACATCACCGAAAGCTGGCGTTTGCATGCCTGGGTGTCATGAATGCGGAACTCCGATTCAACATATGCAAGTTGAAGAGCTCCTACGTACCCAATTCCGATGTTGCTGACATGCCACAACGCATCAAAAAGTTCATTTCCTCTCAGTTAAACTACTCTTGTCGATTCTGGACATTCCACGTGTTGGCCACGCCTATCGAGCAAGCTCTGGCAGACAAGCTCTGGCGCTTCTTCGAGGAGAGTGTACTGTTCTGGCTCGAGGTGCTGAGTCTTACACAAAGTCTGAGTGGTCCCGCGTCAGCGTTGTATTCAATTTCATGCATGTTCACGGTACGTCCTTGTACATCGACGTTCGGCGGTCATTCATGACGTCCACATCACAGGACAAGCAGAATCACGCCCAGCTTCGAACTGCCATAATTGACACGGAGCGATTCATTCGAATGTTTTCGGCGACCATGCTGCGAAGCACGCCACATCTTTATCTGTCCGCATTGCCGTTTGCACCAACTCGGTCACGGGTTCTTCAAAAGAGCCGTGCCAAGTTTCCCG
>NW_012133493.1:839-1439 GCF_000313525.1 Fibroporia radiculosa | reverse complement strand
ATTGACACGGAGCGATTCATTCGAATGTTTTCGGCGACCATGCTGCGAAGTACGCCACATCTTTATCTGTCCGCATTGCCGTTTGCACCAAGTCGATCACGGGTTCTTCAAACGAGCCGTGCCAAGTTTCCAGACACACTTAATGTCGCTGCCGGTGGAATGGATGGGTGGCCATCACTAGAGAAAATAATTCGTGGACATACGGGCTTGGTCTATTGTGTGGCAGTCTCGCCTGATGGCCGCTACATTGTGTCCGGATCTGAGGACAAGACAGTCCGTGTGGGATGCGCAGACGGGCGTGCAATCGCTCCCTGCTTTCGACGGTCATACGGGCGGTGTCTTGTCTGTTGCATTCTCGCCCGATGGACGACACATTGTGTCCGGATCTAGGGACAACACAATCCGTGTGTGGGATGCGCAGGCAGGCGCGCAATTGCTCCCTGCTTTCGACGGTCATACGAGCTGGGTAACATCTGTTGCATTCTCGCCTGATGGACGATACATTGTGTCCGGATCTTTCGGCGGGACAATCCGTGTGTGGGATGCGCAGACGGGCGTGCAACCGCTCCCTGCTTTCAAGGGTCATACGCGCAGTGTCCA
>NW_012133493.1:0-829 GCF_000313525.1 Fibroporia radiculosa | reverse complement strand
CAGTCTCGCCTGATGGCCGCTACATTGTGTCCGGATCTGAGGACAAGACAATCCGTGTGTGGGATGCGCAGACGAGCGCGCAATCGCTCCCTGCTTTCGAGGGTCATACGAGAGGAGTCAACTCTGTTGCATTCTCGCCTGATGGACAATACATTGTATCCGGATCTGAGGACAACACAATCCGTGTGTGGGATGTGCAGACGGGCGTGCAACCGCTCCCTGCTTTCGACGGTCATACGAGCAGTGTCTTGTCTGTTGCATTCTCACCTGATGGACGACATATTGTGTCCGGATCTTTGGACAAGACAATCCGTGTGGGGATGCGCAGACGGGCGTGCAATCGCTCCCTGCTTTCGACGGTCATACGCACTGGGTCAACTCTGTTGTATTCTCGCCTGATGGACAACACATTGTGTCCGGATCTGAGGACAACACAATCCGTGTGTGGGATGCGCAGATGGGGGTGCGATCCTGTCCTGCTCTCGAAGGATATACAGGCGACGTCACGTCTATTCCAGCCTCACCTCATTCCCCACTCGCAGCGTCTGCATCCCGGGCAGCGGCATTGGATCCATGCCATACACATAATTGTAAGTCTCATAATCGTTTCTCTACATCTGGTCATCTGAAACTACTTTGATGCGGGCGATGTAGCGCCTGACAACAGTCATAGCCTGCTTTCGCTTCCTACCCGCTGTTCTTCCGATCCCGCCCATGCTCTCAAAGATCCGGCTCGATTTTGGGCACAGTCTCAGCCATGGGCCCTTTTCCCTGATGAGGAGGGCTGGCTTGTGGGTCCTGAAGGCCGCCTTCTGTGCTGGCTTCCAAT
>NW_012133492.1:156927-157193 GCF_000313525.1 Fibroporia radiculosa | reverse complement strand
CCCCCTGCCCCAGCCTCGCCGGGTGCTCCCACGGTCTAATATCAGCCCCCGCCCCCCGGAAGCGGACATTAACATTGCAAGGCGGCGGGCGGGAGGTCGAGCTCAAGGCTTCAGCATGTTCACGCACGTCGATACGATACGATACGCTACGCTACAGAAACGCTCGACGATCATGCAAGCAGAGTTCAACGCTCCGTTTCTCAGACGTTAATATATTGTTCAGTGGCCTATAGTATACAGCCACCAAAGTCATCCATATGGGGAAC
>NW_012133492.1:148007-156712 GCF_000313525.1 Fibroporia radiculosa | reverse complement strand
CCCCCAGCCTGTACTGTACAAGTGTGTGGGGGCAACGCAACTTTAACGGACAACGCGGCGTAGCGCGTTTGAGGACGCTCAGTTGGCCATGGGCAGGGGCACCTCGTGAATTTTTCTCACAAATAGCTCTGGCGCTTGAGACCGTCTCATGTCAGCGCTTAAACACTATGCGGCGGCTCCAGGCGAACCTCTCCCTCTCGTTTATCCCGCCCCCGCTGTTCTTCCAGTGATATGGCCGTCAATGGCCATCCATCGGGCTATGCATGCCGCTGCCTGAACGTACGAGTGCATCCAGCACTACCTCCAGGAGCTCGTCCCCCCACCGATACCGATTATGAGGCGGTTTATGTCGGCGAGGAGGGTATTACAGTGGTCAGTCAATGTCCGAGGCCTTTCTCACAAGCTCAATGTCTCATTATTTCAGGCCCATATCCAACTCACACTGAGGCACCGTACTCATCCGATACGGCATGTACTCAACGGCACGGAACAATGGACGCGATATGCTTGCGTAGTATGTCTGGTCTGCCAGTGTCTAGTCTACCGTGTGCATCAGACCATCCATCCAGAACTGGATGGCGGAGTGGGTCCTGTAATTCCGAGTGATGATTGGGCAGAGCACGATTTATTGAAGAGTTCCACGGGTTGGGTTGAGGTCTCCAAGAGCTGTTTGGTGTGTCTTATTTCAGCCTCTCCTGGGCGTCCTGGATGTCGCTGAGCTCTCCTGTCTCGCCTGCCTGCCGTTGCGGGTTTGGCTCGGTTCATTCGAGCTCGCGTCTATCCGGCGTTCCAGAATAAGTATCGTTCTGTGCTCTAATCACATATTTCTCTCCAGACTGTGGACGCCATATACCAAGCGCAGACCTCTCCATTATATTCCGAGCTTTTCAACCTTGTCCTCCCATCTGAGCCACCGTCATTTTCGCTCTCTATCCCGTGCTCGTCTGTTTCGCGAGGGACTGAGGTGGCGCAAGGGCATCTACCACCTATGCCCGCATTATTTCCCCCTCCGCCCTTTACACCAAGTCATCCAATCTTCGCCTATATATCTACCATTGCTGTAGCTGAGTCTGAAAAGCTCCGTCACGCGACAGAGCAGTATTTGGTCAATATTGCAGAAGAAAAAGCAGCGGAGATACGCGCGGCTGAAGTTGACCTCAGGAAGAAGGTCGAGTTACTATGGCTGAACTTCAAGGAAGGTCTGGGACAGATCCAACAGGATGGCATGAATGGTCGTTCGTCAAGTCGTCGGCCTAGTAATGCGAGATGGAACATGCCCGTGAGTCCTGGCCAGGAAGCAGCATCTGTACGAATAAATCATTTCATCCCCACCCCAAATGTCCAACCCAGGCCGTCATCATCAGCATCTCAGCATGTCGTATCCGCTCTTTCTGCATCGGTGGTTTCGACCTCGTTTCACTACCCCGAGGCATCGGAACGTCAGACTACAGACCCAGCTAGCCCACGTGTTGACCCTCACGCATCATCACCTAGCCGCTCTAGTGCCACTCGCGTTTCTACTTCTTCCGCTTCCTCCAGAACCCTTGCGATGGGCATCAATGGGGAATCAAGTAACATCCGTGACGCATACCGCCGAAATATGGACCAATCCGTGGACATCGCCACCAGTTTCAAGTATGTACTTGATCTGGAGGAGCAAACTAAGCCTCTACGCAAACGGCAGGCGGATCGTGTTAGTCCGGAGAGGGCCAATGGACATGCCAGTACTTCAGACATCAGCTCGCGTGATCCGCCCCCCAAGGCTGATGAGAGTGCAGTTGAGGCGTTGAAGAAGGAGAATGCTGTAGAAGAGGGAGCTCCTGTGGTTCAAGATGTTTCTGCGGACCAGACCAATGCGGGACCAAGTGGGAAGGAAGCAGGCTTAAAGAGCAAGAGGAAGGTCACGTTTGATGTGAAGCCCGACATCGCAATCATCGATGCTGATGCTACTCAAGAGAGTGACGACAAACCTCCAGAACAGGGTATGTTTGTTTTTGGTTTTGTGCGGACCAAGACGTAATCACGTTGAACATGCAAAATAGACGCAATTTTTGATATGGAGGGCGAGGAAGTCTCGAAGTCGGCGAACGTGGATGTGAATGCTACTCGCATAGCTGACGCGATGTCTCCGCCCGCACAGGAATTGGAGTTCTCTCGCCCCAGTGCGCGGCGTGGGCGCTCGAAGGTACAAGACAATTACGGTCTTCCATCTTCACTTGCCTCCTTGCGTCCGTCCTCACTACCCAACATGTCCATGCGTCCTCCTCGACACGGCGACATTGATGATCGTGTCGAGCCACATACAGACGTCGCGTCGCCCACGTTGCCTGAGACTCGAAGCAGCGGAAGAGATCGATATCAGAGCGCGGAAGACAGAGTTAATTCCCCGGACCCGAGAGAGGCTGAAATCCTGCGATTGGTCGCCGCCGGCACCCCCAGCCATCGACATGCCTGGAAAAGGGATAGCAAGGCTTGGCAATTGTTTGTCAATCGCCAGGATCGAAGAAGCAAAGAGCCTGGTCCCGTCGTGATCGAAGAGGAAGAAGAGGGTGATTCGGTCGTAGAGTATGACGGCCCGCGCTTGGGTCGATCTATGAGCGATTCTGGTGTCGAGATCGAGCGACGAGGTGCGCCTTCCAGTGTCCATTGTTGTTATGAAGCTAAAACCGCTGTGCAGATGCTGACTTGTCGTCGGACCCTACACTGCCTATAGCATCTTCCCTCCCAATCCCGATGATGAGGAATGGCAATGATTTCGGGCTCAGTTCTTACCAGCCAAAGACGTCCCTCACGGATCGTCCTGGCATGTTGGTTCCGGCACTTCGGCTATCGTCCTCCGTCGCGATGCGGCAGGCCGTCTATGCAGAGCGGGATCGGAATAAACCTATTGACCCCGGGGCGCTTGACTTTACCGATACGAACGAACTTGACGATGAGGAAGACGTTGATGACGAATATACGGGCTCGATCGGACGCCGACGAGCATTGCAGATCTTGAAGGCTCGCAGCAAGCTACCTGATGATGGTAAGGGATGTTCCCCCATCTTTCGCCCAGGTCACACTGACCCGTTGCTGTAGGCATGTGGAGAAGTTTAGCATGAAGGACAAAGCTAGGCCACTGACTCCTGACAATCATACATTAGGCTTGTCATAATCGTCTCACGCTGTTGTTGTAAACTTCTAGCCCTGTCCTCTACCAGTATTCACATGTAGTCTGCTCTGTATCTCTGCTCTGCAATGCTGTCCTGTACATATTGTATCGCTAATTGTGAGTCCCCAGCTGTGTCTGGTTGTACTATCGTGGTCTTATTGTGCGCACTTTTATGTTGTTTGTGTGTCCCTAACCATAATTTAAAGAGATTCTATCACGGTGTATGTCAAGCGAACATGGTTGAAGAATGCTCATTTTGCGGGTTTTACCGAAATTGTGATCGTACGGTGATTGCCCTAAGGTTGATTTCAATTCATGAACAAGTTGATTGCTTGGTCGAGTTCGTGTCATACCTCTTGTATTGAAGTTGCGCTTAATCATTCGTACTCACACATCCCAATAACAAAAAACTACAGTGGGAGTCATGGCGCGACCGTTCTCCTGCCAAGTCAAATCCGCCAGGAGTAAGTTCCCTACAAGCCCATACGCTGTACATTTATTATTTTCTCGCTGCACCTCAATGGCGAGCTACTCAAGCCGGACTCTGCGTACAGCCTCTGGGGTTTGTCGCGGTCCCCCCAGGATTGCACAACAGAATTTTGTCCACGCATTGCAATGATTAAGCGGCACAAAACACTCGAGATGCATAATTGGCGTTTGGACAAAAAGATACATGTTGACAACCGCCGGTCTACGACTGAGCGTATCGACGCACACTTCATACGGCCTCACTTCATTCGTCCATCGTCGACACTTAAGCCGTGGGCTTCCAGAAAGTGTTGTCACTGTCTTTGAAAACGCCAGCGACATAGTTATCGTCCTCGCCTATGAGAACATCAGTCAAGCATCTTTTCAAGGCACAATGGGACAAGGGCACTTACTGATGAACTGCGCAAGAGAAGAAGTGCCACATGAGTCATGATTGAGAGGCAGGCCCGAGAAATATTAACTACGTACCACACCGGTAATGCCGTCTTTCGTGTAAGTGTAGATCACCACACGTCCGTCATTTCCAGCATGTCCGCCGTATTGCGGGAACTGCTGAGCAGTGAACTGGGTGGGTCCGGGCGCTACCACAGAGGTGCCTCGAGTGTAGAATTTGCCCTTCCTTTGCATATTCTGAAGCAGGTTGATGGGATGGTTTTTATCAGGTTCTGATAATGTCAAGAAAGTCACCTATGAGAGGACGGGCAGTAAGACAACTAAGAATACTCACTGACGAAGTCAAAGGTCCCTTTGTGTACGAACTCTCGCTTGATTTTCTCAACTTTGATTATAATTGTCTGCTCGAACGACGGATGTAAATTTGTATCCGTTACTTCCAACGTTGCGTCGAAATCGGTAACGTGTTCGTCGTCGGCCTGGCTTATCTCGAGCGGAAGATTGAAGTTGAGGAGCTTCGTGGCTTCATGGCCATGAATGCCCAAAAGCAAGAGGGCGAGGTCGGCAGAGAGCTTGGTCATTGTGGAAAGCAAATAGATGAGAGAGTAACAGGAATTGCTGGGCAATCGTCGACTAGCTGACTTCGTTTTATACCCTTCAGCACCCCAGAGCGATGGTGATATCGGCATCACTGGCTGGAGACCTTCTAGGTGCTTGACGGCAGACTCGAACGTCACCGTAGTGAAGTTGCCTAAGGTATCACGGAAATGGAGGACGTACGTACGTTGGTACTTGGTTCCATGCCTTAGAAGGAATCACTCGTGAATGAAAAGAAGTTTTGGCAAGCTGGGCTACCTCTCTGAGCGTGGAGTATCATGCACCGACCCTGTGCTCGGGAGCCAATCGTCGTCTCGTTTCTACTCATCAGTAGTGTGCTGATTCGCAATTCAATGAACAAGCGCCAGCCTGGCGGCCTCGGCAGAGGGATCCGTTCTCCAAATTGAAAATACGAGTTCAGGACTGCTTCGTTGTGCTGTGAGCACATCCCAACGGCTTAATGAGCAGAATAGAGTGAGTGTGGCCAACAATGCGAGTGCGGGGAGTTGTCGTCGTTCTACATATTAGCCTGTATTGGGAAACATGGGGAAGGGCATCACAGACAACAAATGTCTGTTGACTGACATGAAGATCCTATTCTTGGTGTGAATGAGTCGACCTCGACTAGGACCCCTGTGGATAAACTCTGCTGAGTCTCCGTCTATGCTGCATTCTGCGAAGGTGTCGGGCGTATCTGATGTCCGACTCCAGAAGTTGCTTTATTATTTGACATTAGCAATACGGCTGGCACCATTGTAGTAGGAAATGTCGAATAGGGCCATGGGCTACGCTGAGGGAAGTACCATATCGACCAGGACTCCAATGAATAAGCTCTGCCGAGTCATATGCTGCATTCTGCGAAGGTGTCGGGCGTATCTGATGTCCGACTCCAGAAGTCACTTTATTATTTGACATTGCCAATACGGCTGGCACCGTTGTAGTAGATGTCGAATAGGGCCATGGGCTACGCTGAGAGAAGTATCAGGTGCTCACATTTTGAATATGGATGTCCAACACACTGGCAGGAAAACGGCATCGAATTCTGAGTGCTTCAATTTGAAGCATTGACTGCCAGATTGAACATTCAAGTTTGTGCGCCTGAAGTGCCAGACTTGGGCTTCAAACATGAGACTCACGGAGAATAGCAGTCCTCGCCCTCCACACAGTTTCCGTTGCGAATTTAGTTGGCGGAGACAGACGGCGAGTGGTTCACCACTTCAAGTTGGAGAAGGAATTGAGTCCGTTTCCACCTCCAGCAGCGATTGATCCACTTGCCGCGGGCTTGACCTTGGGTTTGAACGTTGAACTCCGCCGCCGCCGAGACGCTGCCGCCGGCAGCGCTTTAGAGAGTACGCACTCCGACGTAATAACTCCGCCGACTAATTGTCACATTCAGCGAGGGCCCCAGCTCACAGTATCCCCAGGCCTCCTAGCCCGTTATCAACGTTCTCGTTGCACGCTCAGGCTCGCTGTCTAGTGATACTGAGCCATAGCGGCTCTTTCGCATGTGACTGGCCGAGACGTGAATCTCCAAAAATAATCATTATGCACGAAAGCAAGATTACATGAACATATCATAACTTTTGTGGGCTGGTCGCACGCGAAACGCACCACCATCAAGCAGGATCCTGAAGGAATGTCTCCGCACCCGAGCCCGTCTCGACCCGCGTGACCACCTCCTCCACCTTGGACTCGTCCTTTTCAATGCCGACGTCGCTCTCGTGGCCGTCCGCCGTCTCGCTCACGCAGCGTGAGCACTCGCATTTGAACCGCCAGCCCCGCGCGAGCTCAACTCGGCGACGCCGCCTCGCCTCCACAGGCGTCTCCTCTGTATGCTGGCTGATGTCGACGTACGCCATTGTGATCTCATCGCCCTCTTTGAGCGGGCGAGTTGCGATGAGCGTCAGCTCCGAAGTGCCAGAGCTGAACGAAGGCCGGGCGGACGGATCGCAAGAGTGTGCAATCTGTAACGACCGTTAGCCCTCGTACAGCGATCACCCCAACAAGCACTCACATAGGAAGAGACGAGATACAGCCCAGAACCGATCTGTCGCGATGTCCCGTAAGGTGTACGCGTATGTTCTTGGTCCTCCGGCCGCTCCGTCGGGGTTGGCTGCGGCGACAGTGTAAGAAGGCGAGCAGAATCAATACGAGTTAACTACATACCTTGTCGTCCCTCCCGCCAGAATAACATACACCAATCGCGTTGTACGCCATTTTGCCCTGGTAAACCGCATGCCTCTCTTCCGTCAAGGACTTCTCCAGACCGGGCAACGCAGCCCCCAGAACGTCGCAGAGCAGCGACGTCCCTTCTTCATTCGCCTTGCCCTCGACGAAACGTAGCCGCTCCAGGTGATCGTATAGGCTGTACTCGCTCGCAGAAGCCGCCGTCAGCTCGTCTGCGAGCGGGCCCGTCTTGACTGGCATCATCTTCGCCGTCTCGATCACCACCTGCTTCGCGACGAAGCGTGCCGCGAGCAGCGGCACCGACCTGCCTCCGGACTTGAGATGTGCTGCATACTTGGCCTGCGCCGCGTCGCGCTGGGGCCGCGTTAGCAAGGACATACCCTTGTCCAGCTCAGCGGGCAGCACGGGCTCCAGTCCGAAGAGCAGATTCTGCGACTCGACCTTTGCTTTGACCTGACAATCCTTCGAACAGTATACGGACCCGAGACGGTCCTGGTCTGGCCGGATCGCCATGCCCTTCTGGATATGCCGCAGACAGTGTGAGCAGTACGCCTCCTTCCCTTGGAGATCGGCGTCGAGCACTGCAACTACCGGTTGTTCCTGCGTACAAAGCATAAGTGAACGCTGCTACACGACGCACGCAAAAAGGGAGCAGGACCTTGTAGATGACATCTCCCGCTTCGAAGTTTCTCGTCACGACGAGGACCTTGCGTACTTTCGTAGGGTCACTGGGCGCGGGGAGCACCGATACGTTCATACTCTTAGGCGGGAACGCCTCGTAGTAACCTAAGATTCGCCACCACGCCAGCAGCTCAGCTTACGTTTCTTATGCTCTCAACCCGAGCGGACGAGCTCACCTTCGACGCGCGCCTTCACCTATCAGCGAAGCATGGTATATGAAAAGCAAGAGCATTTGTGTATTAGATAGGGTGTGCAAGATCAAACAAAGCAAGACGGAAGCTAAGCACGAAGCGCAAATTTTGGGACGTTCGACTACACGCAGTGAGATGGCAGCCCGCTCACACCGCCGGGGTCTGGCTACCAGGGTCTGTGAGCCGGTCCCACTCTTGCGAAGATGTCTCCGATGGGGGACCTGTCCTCACCGGACTAGTCTCATCCTCCTCTGAAGCCTCACTATGCGTCCGCGCGCTCCTCTCCGGGGGGGATGAAGGGGTACTCACGTCCAAGTTCGTCAATTCCATCACAATCTGTTGACGTGTCAGTACGGGCGACGGCCTCTGCGAAGGAAACAGACCTTGAACACGGGAGGTGGCACGGTGGACTGGTATATGGCGATAAGCTCTACGGGTGAGGGATACACCCTCAGTGCCCTGTAGAACGATAGGGCTGCAGGCATGTGGAACATGGGCCCTATCGAGCAGACATAAGACATAACACTGAGGACATATTGGGCTAGAGAACGAACCTTGGGCGCACAACTGCTCGCCCATGCCTACCTGGGCCATGAAGTACTGCTCCTTGGCCTCTGCGGACGCAGGGACGTCCTCGCTCCGGACCCTGGCCAGCGCAGCACGCAGCTCCTCTATGGTGGCACCATCACTAGGCTCCTGAGTCTGCGCCGTCTGCTTGGTGACGCGCTTCCTGTCCTTTTCTGATACGGGGCGCTGTTAGAGTGGTGGGGGGACAAAGGGAGACGACTCACTCAGCTGCTTGCGGAACTCGGTGTCGTTTCTGCGTTTGTAGTCGAAGTAGACGGCGTAGGCGACGAGGCCGCCGAGGACGGTGACGCTGGCGAGGGTGAAGATGGCGGACGTCCTGGAAGACATGATGGCCGTCCTGGGGAAAGTTTCCAGCAGAGGTCGTGCTGTCGGCGTGCGCAACAGCGGCAACCGCCGATACGCGTCAGGCCGGTGGCCACAGGCGCGTC
>NW_012133492.1:121851-147810 GCF_000313525.1 Fibroporia radiculosa | reverse complement strand
GCGGCTGCCTCTTTCTCCCATCGACCGACATGGCGGCCAGCGACAGAACGAGCACCAGAGAGCTCGAAGATGCCTTTGTGAAAATCACTTTTGAGGACGACTTTTCTCCTCCTCGCGACAAGGGCACGGACCCGCTGTACGATATATGGGTTGACCAGGGTGAGCACTGTCGCCTCGTACTCAATGGCATGGGCTCAGGTATCTCCAGCATCGGCGAAGTTCCACGATCCAGGGAGCTTTGGGTACGCGCAGAGCATTGTCTAGCCTTGACCGCATATACTCAGTCCTCACAGCGCACGCACTCTGCGCAAGCTATACCCGAGCCATTCCGTCGTCTTGTTCACAGACGGGGCGAACATCGGATTCCTGGGCTTTCCTGGAGCGCTCATCAAGCCTGTGTCCCCGCCCGAGCTCATCACGTCGCTGGCATTCGTTCCTTTTGCCCGCCGCGCAGCTGCGCAGGTACCTGGCCGGCTCGTCGACCAGGTTAAGTTTGGCTCGTTCAGCGTAGCGTGGGATGTACGTCTTTCGATCACGATCGCTGTCCGTCTCTCACAGACACAACGACCTCGATAGAAATACGACTTCTTGCTGTACATCGTCAAGGTGTGTCTTGTGGCTCACAAATTTGCATTTGGCCTCACTGCCTCCATCAGTACCCTCAAGGCTTTGGCGAGGTAACTCAGCATTATCTTCTGCATGAAGGCCCTGAAGACCCGGTGCGCGCACTACTTTTGGCTGCGGGAGCCTGGAAGAATCAGTTGCACTCAGAGGTCCTTATTTTCAACAACGGGATGTGGACCAAAAACCATGAACTGTGGCAGGAAATCCAAAAGGCCGACTGGGACGACGTAATTCTAAAGCAAGAATTCAAAGACGCGATGAGGAAGGACATAAACGGTTTCTTCGACTCTGAAGATCTGTTCAAGTCACTGGCGATCCCTTGGAAGGTAGCGCTCTTTCATTCACCTCGGACGATACTAAACTGACCTGGTCACACATAGCGTGGGATTATCATGCATGGTCCTCCAGGTATACTCGCAATTCCTTTTTGTTTTTTCTTGCTTAACCGCTTATAGGTAACGGCAAGACAATCAGTCTGAAAGCCGTCATGAAAGAATGTGACGCGAAGAACTTCGCGCCGCTTTACGTTAAATCCTTCCAGAGCTGGATGGGGGAAGAAATGTCCATGGCCACCGTCTTCGCCAAGGCCAGGGAGATGACTCCCTGCGTACTCGTTCTCGAAGACCTGGACTCACTCATCAACGACAAGAACCGCTCGTTCTTCCTGAACCAGCTTGACGGGCTCGAGAGCAACGATGGGCTGCTCGTGATCGGCACGACCAACCACCTCGACAAGCTCGACCCTGCGCTGAGCGGACGGCCGAGTAGATTTGATCGTAAATAGTACGTGGTCTCTGCCCGTTCCCACGAGTCCAGTTCTAAGCCGATTTTGCTGCAGTCCGTTTGACGATCCTGATGAGGACGAGCGAGCCCTGTATGCCAGGTATTGGCAGGACAAGCTGCGTAGCAACAAGAGCATAGAATTCCCAGACAGCCTCGTCGACGAAGTCGTCGCGATGACGGCAAAATTCAGTTTTGCCTATTTGAAGGAGGCGTTGTGCGTCCAATTCCCCTCCTGTCGTCCATCTGAGCCGTGGCTAACCTTCCAACAGCGTTTCGTCGCTCGTCATTCTCGCAGGGCTGGACGGCACCAGCAAGCCTCCCTTTGCCGAGGTGCTTA
This sequence comes from Fibroporia radiculosa, assembly GCF_000313525.1. Lineage (NCBI taxonomy): Eukaryota > Fungi > Basidiomycota > Agaricomycetes > Polyporales > Fibroporiaceae > Fibroporia > Fibroporia radiculosa. The sequence continues at coordinate 146,066 of NW_012133492.1, read as the reverse complement.
AATCTCAAATCAAGTCCCTCCGGAGTCAGCTCGACAACGGCCTGAGGTCCGCTTCCTCCCCTAGTAAGATCGCATCCGCATCCGTCCCGATGGGTAGCCGGTTCGGCGAACGCGGGTTCCGTCTACCTGGATTTTCAGACGCCAGCAGGATCTGGGATTTAGGTGTAGGCGACCCAAGGCTCTCCATGCCCGGGGGAATGCCCCACAGGGAAACGGCACATACTATAGGCAGAGGAGCTGGAGAGCCAGTAAGTTTGGGTGGGACCAGCTTTGGACGATCGTTCATCTCTTGATTCGTGCAAATTGTTCTATAATGCTTTGCCCTGGCTATCTGCACTTGTTGCGTGTATTATCACATACTATCCCAGGAGTCTCCAGTGTATAACAATCATTTTGAAATTAGCGAATCGAATGAGGGATTGCACGCCATTCAGGGCTTAGCTGAGTCGCTTGGCTCAGAAGTACATACATCAATGATTCGTTAAATGCAGATAGCAAGGGTAAGATGCCATACAACAAAGCGTTTATTTTACACAAGCAACGATTTCAACTGGCAAGACCACACTATGCTGCCTTCCCCGAGTCTTCCTTCAGACTTACGATACGATTCAACACAACATAGTCATCGGCCCTCCTCCCAGGCGCAGCTCCGCTAGCTTCCTCCAGACACGCAAGCCGAGAGTCCTTGTCCACAGCGAAATAAGCCACCCGCAGACCCTGGAATCGGATGCATTCCTTCCCTACAAGCTGCTCACTTGTCGCTTTCGGTGTATCGTCTCCGGCGACTGCCGGTGCAGTCGTTTGTGCGGACGCTTCCACTGCCTTGTCCGTCCGTGCCTTACTTTCCCTGCGAGCGTCCTCATACGCGCGCTTCGCCAGGTCCCAGAACCCAACCTCCACCATCGCGCCCTTGACGATTTCCAGGCTGTTCGGGTTAATGTCCGCGCGCCAGTCTGGCTCGACGGCAGCCGGGTTGTCGCTCTTAAATAGTTGGTAAAACACGCGCGCCTCATCGACGCGCACGGGGCTCCCGGACGGCGCGTGCTCTGCCACCCACTGGATGAACGCCTTCGGCTTCTTGGGCGCGCCCGCACCGTTCTCGAGACGGCAGACTAGCTCGAGCACCTCGCCCGTGGCTGCGTCCGTCTTGTACGACGTGCAGGTGACCGGGTGCGGCGCCTGGAAGAGCCCGACGGTCTTCCCGGGCGCGAGCCGGAAGTAGTCCTTGGAGTCTTCCAGCCGGAAGTCGTCCGCGTCGATGTAGATCGTGCGCGTGAACGGGACCTTGGACGTGCCCAGCTCCGGCACCTTTGGATGGAGCGGCTTCTCGAGCCACAGAACGTAGTCCTCGGGCAGGTTCTCGATCGTGACTTTGAGCGGGCGCATGACCATGAGCAGCCGTGGTGCGGTGTTCTCGAGGTACTGTCGCACGGTCTGCTCGAACCGCACGGCCTGGATTTGCGTGGTGGCCGTGGACACACCAAGTGCGCTGACGAACGACAGGATCGCACCGGGAGGCACGCCGCGTCGGCGGAGTGCGATGACGGTGTACAGACGTGGGTCATCCCAATCGAGGACATGTTTTTCCTTCACAAGTTGGAGAATTTTCCGTTTCGACGTGATAGTGCCGGTGACATTTAGGCGGCCGTACTCGGATTGACGCGGCTTGTAGACTTCGAGAGCGTCACACAACCATTCGTAAGACTCTCGTGATGGTATAAACTCCACGGTACACAGCGAGTGTCTGCGATGGATGACATGAGTCACTAATTGTGTGATGCAGTCAAATGGCGTACGTAATGTTTTCAAAGCTATCACACAAACAGTGCGTGAAGTCGTAAGTGGGATAAATCTTCCACTTGTCATGTGTCCGATGATGAGGTGCGTTTAGCACGCGATATGCGACCAGGTCCCACATCATAGTGTTGCCGGACTCCAAATCTTGTTTCATTCGCAGAATTGCCTGACCGGGCTGGTACGCGCCGTCCTTCATTTTCGTAAACTCAGCAAGCGATTCTGCTACCGGTCTTGTCCGATGCGTGCACGCCTTGCGAGGCCCTCGCTCATCTCCCCCGCGGTTGGCATAGATCTCATCGCCTATATTCATATAAACGACTGGAGTGCACCGGGTTGAATAGACTTACCAGTACAGTGGCATACGTATGCTTTGTCCCTGCGGATGAGTTCTACAGCCAACTCGTACAGTTGATCGAAATAATCGCTTGAATATGTGATCTTCCACGGCTCATATCCCAACCATCTGATCGTCTCCAGGATACTCTCGAAATACCTCCCTTCTTCTGCCTCGGGATTTGTGTCATCAAATCGAAGGTAGCAGCGGCCACCATGGTGCTGTGCATAGCCAAAATTGACGAAAATCGCCTTGGAATGCCCTATGTGCAAAAACCCGTTAGGCTCTGGTGGAAACCGTGTGTGAACAAGCCCTCCAGTTGCAGTAATATGCCGTTCACGGAGGTGGGAATGTATCTGAGGGTTATCGCCGACTTTGTGAAGTCGGCCCAGGAACCCTTCTGTGAAGATGGTTTTAGAAGAGGATGCAGGGGCTTCAGCTTTTACTGGAGTTGGAGTTTTGGCAGAAGCATCCTTGACTTCCTATAATTTTACGTCAATAGAGCTTTTGTGGACACTTGAATATCAGATCACTTTTCCCTTGCCTTTCGCAGCTTCCTTGGGTCCAAATTTCTCCGTGAAAGCGCGTTCAACTGCGTTCTTCAGATCTAAGGGATTCGCCCATCGTAGCTCTGTGCTCTTGAGGCTCCCGATAATCGCGCCTAGGTTTGACCATCCCGACGCGGCACTGGACGCGACATACTCCACGACCCGAGCGGATAGCTGCTCTGCAGTAATAGTGAAGCCTGCCGGATCATGTCAATGACGCTCTCAAGTAAACCATAAGCAGCGACGCACCTACACCGCACTGCGCGTTGAAGTCATTTTTATCAATCGGAAGCGAATGGACTTCCAGGTACTTAGCCGCCACTGCAGATTACAATAGCTATTATGTTTCGTCTTTTCAGTAGCCATGGGTATTACTGACGCACCAGATACTTGGTCTGTGCTCTTCAGTCGTCCATCCAAGATCGCGTGCACAGCATACTCTCGTTCGGCCTCACCCAGCTTGCCACCCTGAATGGCTAAGCTTGCGAGCAGCACCGCCTGTTTCTCCTCCAAATGTTTCTCAATGAGTCCATTACGCTCGATGATATCTTTGAGTGTGGCAGCACTCTTGGGGCTTTTGGCGGCCTCCGCGGCCTTGGATGGGGTGAGGCCGATGGACTTGAAGAGGGTAACAAGGTCAGCGGTATCGTCTGCCTTTGCAGACATCTTCGGAAAGTCTAATGAAAGTTGAGAAAGCTTGGGGTATGGAGGATTTATACAGCTATGACTCGTACAGTGACTCGAGAGTGGCGACTTTTGAGATCGATACAGAACGATCTGGCCATGCGATTAGATAAGATTGCATCTGCCCTGCAATCTCCGCGTCTGCGGTTGCGGTCTTGATCCGCTCCTTGCAGTCTGGTCGTGAGCTCAGGCTATTCGGCCTCTAGTAGCCGTTACCACTATCTGAACGCGCCGCTATGCCTCCTCGAAGACGACCTCAATTTACTCAGGAAAGCATCGACCAGCAGTTGCAACAAATCCATCTCCTTGATCAATCCTCTACGTCAGAGAACCTCGAGCAACTGGGGCCCATCATTAAGCAGATTCATACCAATAGGCAACAAGATGCATACCTCCGAACTCTCCAGACGCTCATTGAATCCAAGGACGCAGAAATTGAGACTATATGCAGTGACAATTACCAAGAATTCATTAGCTCGGTGTCCACCCTCTTCTCCGTCAAATCCTATACTACGAATCTGCGCGACACGATCACCAGTCTCGATGCAGGAGTAGAACAAGTCGGCCGCGGGCTCGTCGAAAAGAAACGGGCCTTGCTACAGTCCAAAAAGACCGCAGCCAATTTGGACGAGGGCATTGATACCCTTCAGGCGTGTCTGCGCGTGTTGGATGTCGTGAACCGGGTAGGAGAGATGATCAGAGAGGGCAAGTATTGGAGTGCTTTACGGGTTTGTTCTTCTTGCTGCATTTATGTCTCTCGTAGAGTTGAATCAAGACCTTCGCGTAGTCTCTAGAAGACATTGAGAATATGCCACCGACATCATTATCGCAGACCCCGCTCTTGCAACATTTGCTGTCCTCTTTACCATCATTACGCGGTCAGATTAAGGACGCTGTGACAGCATCCGTCAAGCAGTGGCTCCTTGACGTCAGAAACGCCAGCTCTCAAGTTGGAGGACTTGCGCTAGATGCAATGGAATCACGTACCAGGAAATGGAGAAGTAGGAGAGAGAAAGATCCTCTGCTCAAGCTGAGTCGTGTCGGCAGCGCTGTCGAGATTGTTACCAACGAGAAGACAGAATGTATGCTCTATCCCATACCCTTGGTTTCTAAGCCTTGTTAAGTTATGGTTTCAGACAATGTTTTGGACAACGAGCATCTTTACGTGGACTTCAAGCCTTTATACGAATGTATTCATATATACAGTGCACTGGATTCCCTTGATGAAATTCGCAGATCCTATCAAGCAGACCGAAAGGTGAGTACATGTCCGTCTATCCCGAGAATGTATTGAAGAACCACACAGGCCCAATCAGATCTCATTCTCCCCGATATACTGCCATTATCATCTTTACCTCAAGTCACTCAGGAGATCGTAGGATTCTTCATTATCGAGACGCATGTACTGAACACGACAGGGAGCTTCCGGTCTCAGCGCGATGTTGAGGATCTCTGGGATGCTCTTATGAGACGTGTTGGTATGTCAGTCGACAACGCCCTCAGGAATGAGAACGACGCAGATGCGTTTCTGGCTGTGAAGGAATGTCTACTTAGTTTCATCATGACCTTGGAAGTATGTCATGGATTTTTTTATGTCACTTTTGAGCCCCATTGACGCGCCCAAACAGTCGTACTCTTATTCTACTGAAACCCTGCATTCCTTCATTCTGCACCTATTCGAGCGCTATGTAGCAATATTGGAACGAAAATTCGCGCAGCGCTTTGAATCGGTTCGTCTTGGTATTGCCATATGTGACTGAGCAGCCCTGCTGATTTTTATGTTAGATTGTCTCACAGGATGACTGTCTGCCGATGTACGTAGAAACTACGGCAGAGCGAGACGGTGTATTGAACACAGTTTGGCTCAACCTGGACGAGCGCCAACAATTAGCCACGTATGGAGGATACATCTTATCATCATTGTGTCTAGACCAACTGACGAGGGACATGCCAATACAGGGCTACATTGCCTCTCGCTCTCCCATGGTCGCAAAGTTTTTATTTGTGCTGTCAAGATGTCAGTCGTTTATGTCCCACTATAATGCCTGCAACTAATCCCTCCTTAGGTTCGCAATTTCGTACAAAATTTCTACCAATTTTTAGAAGGTGTTTCACAACATCATCGAAACATCGATGACCTCTTAAGCCGGGTAATTTTGATCGTATGTAATTCAGTGGCCATTGCTCAATCGCCCCTAGTCACTAGATACCATACTTTCCAAATATATCAGCGAAAACATCACACGACGCGCTCAAAAGACCTCTAACCTCTCACAGATTGCTCAACTCGTCACCAACCTCGAGCATTTCGTAGTTTCTTGCTCTGAATTAGAGCGGTCACTAACGAACATCCGGTTCGTTACTCTCAGTGTTGTGTGACACCGTCTACCGCTGACTCGACTATTTTTTTTGAAAGCTCGTCTCAACGGGGAGGCACCATTCGACTTAACGCAGCCACATCGTTTTCTTCGGCGCTCACACGTACGCTTTCTCGCGTCTCCGCCTCAATATCCTCGAAACTCGATGACTTCTTTGGATTGTCTGAGTACGACTGGACGCCCGCCAGACGCGCTCAGTCGCCCAGCATGTATCTGATCGAGTTGATCAACTGGCTGACCACGGTGGTCGATTCATTGATCATAAAAGACGCATACAAGGACGAAGCTTACAGAGGAGCGGCGAATTACATCGCAGAATGCTTCGTGGTATGTAACATCAGTTCTATAAACCCACATTTCGCGTGGTAAATACCTAGCCCAGGATTTCTTGACGGGTCGCAACGTTCCCATGCTGAGCGAAAATGCCATCGCAAATCTCGTCCTCGATATCGACTTCCTCGAAGATGAGTTTAAGCGCAGCGGACACGCGCATCTTAATGCATCGTTCCTTGAATTGCGCTTGGTGCGTAAAAGATATTTCTAGCCTACAAGATATTAACACATCCTTCCATTGCAGATGTCAACCATTGTCTTAGAGGACCAGGTACAGCAGTACCTCATCCCTGCGGTGCGTCAAGCTTCTTACTCAGTCGTGCGGCCGAAACGCCTCCAAAATCTGCTGGAGAAACTGGCAAGATTCGGCGCTGAGCGCAGAGACGTCCCGTCGCGAGAACGAGGCGAGAGGCGGAGAAAAGAAGCAGAGGCCATTGGTAGACTATTCCCAGGAGAAGGTCGATGATTGTACTTCACGGCAACTATTATGTCACCACCAACGCGTATCATGTACTTAGATGAGCACATGCTGTGCCATGCACTTTATCATACCCAACCCGGACAGCTTTTTGGATAACCCCAGAGGGGCGAATTGTAGATATAAAAGTCAAAGAAAGCGAGGAAAGCCGAGCTGTATGGGACAGGAACTAAAATTACCAAAGCCAGTAGAGACGCTGATGGCGGTACGCGGTCGTGAATTTGAGCATGGACGATACGGCGAACAGTAAGTCTTCATATCGTAAGGATCGTGACACGTGCGACGACAGCGTCGAGGGAAAACCCAAGAGCGAAAAATGAAAATTGATTACACCCGCCGCTTGATGTTGACGCTCAACCACTCGAGACCTTCGTAGAGACCATCACCGCTAGTTGCGCATGCCGCCTGTAAATGAGTCAGAAAATGAATATGCTTCCGGCGGCAGCAAGCAGTAGACACAAACCTGAATGAACCACGTCCTCTGTCTAAGGCCATGAAGACCGAGCTTGTCGGTAATCTCAGCGGCACTCATCGCATTTGGCAAGTCCTGCTTGTTAGCGAAAACGAGCAGAAGGGCATCCCGAAGTTCATCCTCGTTGAGCATCCTCTGCAACTCCTCTCGCGCCTCGGAGACACGTTCCCGATCATTGGAGTCAACTACGAAAATGATTCCTTGGGTGTTTTGGAAATCTGACAGTTGACATGTGAGCTAAATAAAGTCACCAATATGATACGTGGCCACGAACAATGCCTCCAGAGAGGACGAATCTTGTCCTGTCCTCCGACATCCCAGACAGTGAACGAAATGTTCTTGTACTCGACAGTCTCGACATTAAAACCTATGACGATGATGAGTGACACTGGCGGCTCCAACGAAAGTCAGGTCGACCGACCGATAGTGGGGATCGTGGTCACGATCTCGCCCAGCTTCAACTTGTACAGAATGGTTGTTTTTCCGGCTGCGTCCAGCCCAACCTTGATCATTTATGAGTGGCCATGCATTGAGATAGTCGAGCTTATGTTACATACCATCAATATACCTGCACGTAGTCGGGCATTCAGTCAGCGCGCGACGTTTGCTAGAGATTGTCGAAACTCACGCATTTCTTTCTTGCCAAAAAGGCCAGAGAGAAGACGGGAGACCGAAAGACCCATGATTTAGATTCGAAAGGCGAAATGAGGAGAGAACGGGAGGAAGACGTGGTCTTGGACGTATGGGCGTTGAGAGCGACTTGCGCGCTGGAAGTAGGTGCGTGTAAGAGCTAAGCGAGCGAGTTCAAGCTCCGATACATCGCGTGGCGCTGTCAGTGGTTTCGTGTCGCTTGCCAAATGATCACTGACTCCACTGCGCCTGACTGAATCACCGACAACGCAGCAGGATAATTGGCAACCATATCCGTCTGGGCGAACGCGCAGCTACAATTTCGCCTTGCCGCTTCGTAAACCTCATTTTCGAACCGACTCAGCTGTCGAGAGGTATAAAGCGCCATTCAGCTCGGTAATTGCCGACTCGGGTGCACCGCTCTGATTCTGCACGCCTGCGCTTACTCGTTGACGTGGGTGTCGTATCGGAAGCCGTATCACCTTCAAAATACGCGCAAGTGCAATATGGGGATTCTAAATTTTACATCACGCACCGGTTGTTGGCGGTGTAAAGCTTGAAGTGTCGGAGTCGTAATGTCGCGCTGCTGAGATCCAATTAGAATTTGGCAGGTGCGTATTGCCTTATGCAGGACATCACATGATTGAAGCGCGTCTGTCCTCGATCGCGGCCACTCTCACTGGCTTCACCAGGTCCCAAGTCTTTGGAGGCTATGATTACTTTTACTCCGCTTTCTGGCGCAGCACGGTCTGAACACACGGTGCCTCTGGCCTACTTATTACAAGTGGACGATGTCCGCATTCTCCTAGACTGTGGATCGCCTGACTGGTGCCCAGAGCCGTCCTCGTCAAAGTCAGAGAGCTCAGAACCGTCGCAACATTGGCAGACCTATTGCGAGGCATTGAAAGAGTGAGTACTCAAAGTACGGGAACTCGGAGGTGCTCCGCGGTAGACAACCCGACATGCTTTAGAATTTGATTCTTATTGAAGGAAAGCGCATGTCTCTGATTACCTTCGTTGCTGACTGCTTCTGGCAGATGTGCTCCGACCGTAGACCTCGTTCTACTGTCCCATGGTGACCTCGCACACACAGGACTGTATCCTTATGCCTATGCGCATTGGAATTTAACTGCGCCCGCGTACACGACCCTTCCAGTACAAGCCATGGCCCGTATTGCCGCTATGGAGGACATCGAGAGCATACGAGACGAGCAGGATTTCAATAGCCAAATGCAGGCTCAGAATCAATTGGAAATGGATGCGAACTCTGGTTCCCCCATGACCGACGACGTCCCCGAGTCTGTCACCAAGCCTCGGACGGGCACATATATAGCAACCATCCAGGACGTCAATGAGGCGTTTGATTCGATGAACGTTCTACGGTACTCTCAACCATGTCATCTTCAGGGTATGTAAATCACATCTTTGCCGATCGAACTCGTTTATCGTCTTCGCAGGAAAATGTCAGGGCTTGACAATCATTCCGTTCAATGCGGGGCACACTCTGGGTGGTACCATTTGGAAAATTCGTTCACCTACGGCAGGCACAATTTTATATGCTGTTGATATGAATCACACGCGTGAACGTCATCTCGACGGGACAGTTCTTGTACGACAAGCTTCTGCTGGTGGTGGGATCTTCGAGAGTCTCGCACGCCCGGATTTACTTATCACCGACGCTGAACGCGCAAACGTTACTACTGCGCGGCGCAAGGACCGAGATGCCGCACTCCTCGGTGTGTTTCATTGCGTGTCTTCGTTGGATTCGGTCAATTTACATATACTCACGCAGACTGTGTCACCGCCACTTTGACATCACGAAACTCCTTGCTGCTGCCATGCGATGCGAGCACACGTGTGCTTGAATTATTGGTATTGCTCGATCAACATTGGAATTATTCTCGGTTGAAGTTTCCTATTTGCCTTCTGTCTCGGACCGGTCGCGAGATGCTCACATTTGTGCGCAGCATGATGGAGTGGCTTGGAGGAACTGTCAGCAAAGAGGATGTAGGTGAAGAGGCGACAGGAGGTCAAGGAAAGGGAAATAAGCGTAGGCGGGATGAGGATGGCGATGAAGAAGCTCTCGGGGCGTTTGCACTTCGCTTCCGGTCAGTATATTCTTCACATATATCTGGTTTGATATTCGCCGTGATTGACGTCAGAAGTTTTGCAGGCATCTTGAGTTCTTCCCAAATCCTCAGGCTCTTCTCCACACGTATTCCTCGAAAGACCCCAAGTTGATCCTTGCCGTCCCCGCCTCTCTTTCGCATGGTCCTTCTCGGGTACTGTTTACCGAGTTTGCGGAAACTCCAGACAATGTCGTACTACTGACTGGTCGTGGTGAAGAAGGCACGCTCGGGCGGATTCTGTTTGACCGATGGAATAATGCGCAGAGAGACGATGTGAAATGGGATCGCGGGAGGATCGGGAGCAATGTCATGCTGGATGGTATCCTGCACCTTGAGGTTTGTATCTCGTATATCTACATCATGCAGGATGCTTAACTGGCGTCTCACTTCCAGATACATTCGAAAGTGCCGCTGCAAGGCACAGAACTCGAAGAATTCTTGCAAAAACAGCGTATAGCACAAGAAAAAGAAGCTGCGCAGAAAGCTGCACAAGCTCGGACGGAGCGAATGCTTGAAGCTGACGAAGGCGAAGATGAGAGTGATTCCGATTCTGATGCAGACTCCGATTCAGAGAATGAAGTGGAGAAAACCCTTGAGGGGGATATCATGGACACTAGGGAAGACTCTGTTGGACAAATAGTTCCTTCGACCAAACAGCTGCGGCGAAAGGGTGCGAAAGCAAACATGGCGGATAGTGGAGACTGGGCTTTCGGGCTCGATTCGGACGAACCGATGAGAGCGTTGTCATTTGATATTTATCTGAAGGGCAATGTTGCGCGTACCACATCCTTCTTCAAGAGTGCGGAGGGACAATCACAACGTTTTCGTATGTTCCCCTATGTGGAAAAGAAAAGGCGTGTCGATGAGTACGGCGAGACCGTGGACGTCGGCATGTGGCTTCGCAAAGGCAAGGTGCTTGAGGAGGACGCAGAGAGTGAGGAGACGAAGGAGCTGAGGAGAAAAGCTGAGGAGGAAGCAAAGGTACATTTGCTTCCATTCCTGCCTCGAGGTTGCTCATGAATCAATTGTTCAGAAAGTACCAGTTGAACTGCCATCGAAGTTCATTACGACTGAAGTGGACGTTCAATTGGCTTGTCGATTGTTTTTTGTAGATCTAGAAGGATTGAACGATGGACGAGCGGTGAAGACCATTGTTCCCCAGGTCAATCCGAGGAAGATGGTATGAATGGTTCATTTGACGCGCATCTATGTTCGTATTCTGTGACCCATGCTTACATTGCTTATTTAGATTGTTGTACACGCACCATCTAACTATACCGATGCTCTTATAGAGAGCTGCTCTAACATCCGAGCCATGACGAAAGACATATACGCACCAGCACAGGGAGAATGTATACAGATTGGACAACACACCAACAGCTTCTCGATATCGCTAAGCGACGAACTCTTGACTTCACTCAAGATGTCTCAGGTCAGTCTCAAATTTGGTCAATTCATTCCATTTCTCAAAGACGCGAACAAATAGTTCGAGGACAACGAGGTTGGCTACGTTACGGGCCGTATAGCAAGCCTTGCCAGCTCCACTATTCCAGTGTTAGAACCAGTCTCCTTCACGTCGGCGCAATTTGAAGCCAAGTCTCGCAAGTCGCTTCAAAGTCGCATGCTCGGATCTCGTCCGACCCTTACTCTACCCCAGTCGACGATGATCGGTGAGCTTAAGCTGACAGCACTGAAATCGCGGCTTGCTACAGTGGGCGTGCATGCGGAACTCATCGGCGAGGGAGTTCTGATATGTGGCGCAGCAGCGAAGAAGGGTGGTAGTGGAGAGTCATTGGAGGATTCCGTTACGGTGAAAAAGATGACTCGTGGGAGAGTCGAGTTGGAAGGCTCGGTGTCGGACATATATTACACTGTGAGGAAAGAGATTTACAACCTACATGCCCTTGTTGCAGCATAATTGTACTGAATTATTCTAGTATTATATGTTATATAAACAAATATGTAAACTCTGGGCACCTGTTAGGTTGTGAAGGAACAAACCAGGAGTGGATGTGGTCATAGCAGTTAGATCTAGATAAGAATCTGCGGCAGGAGGTTGTTTGGCAACAGCCTCTGATCCTAACAATGAAATTGCCTTTTGGGGATGGCTATCCGGCCCGGTCGCTCGATTTACTTGATACAGCTCGCCTATGTGGTTTGCGCGGTGACTCATCTGAACGTTACTACCACCTATCAGCAAGATGCCTGCGACAACAGTGCATTTCGATGTCATGTAAGACGTCTTCATCAGATTTCTCGGCAGGCTGACTTGGCGATGTCTCAGCCTGTTTGACATGGATGGCACACTGGTAGACTCGACTGCCGGTGTAGTGGGTGCATGGGAGCTGTTCAAACAGAAGTATCCGGGCCTAGATGTCACTGCGGTTCTAAGTTGTGAGTTTCTTCCTCAACCTCGCATGCTTGTCAAGCCCAACATTCGCATGGTTAGCATCCCATGGTGTGCGTACAGTAGAAAACCTACGTATACACTGCGGGATTGAAGACCCGGAGGAACAAGAGGTAACGAATGAAGGTTGGATTGGACAGAAATAAGGCGTACTCATATATTTCTATTTGCGCTTTTAGAGAGAAGCGACGCGCTTCGAGAATGCAATTGTCTCTGAATCCACCAAGAATGGTCGTGAAGGCATTATCATGCTGCCTGGCGTCCGCGAGATTATGCAGGAGGTGAATTGATCCCCATGTTCATGGCGACAGATTATAAATCTGTGCAACTTCAGCTAGAGCCATTTGCGAAGCATCCGAATCCTAGATGGGCGATCTGTACTTCAGCCACAAGAACATATGCCAGTGCAGCGCTCAAGAAAGCTTCTATTCCTGTTCCCGATGCCTTTGTGGTCTCAGAGGATGTCACCAAAGGCAAACCCGAGTACGTACCTGTCAGCTGAACGAATTCCAGCGTCTTCATTGAAGTTTATGACCGCAAAGACCTGATCCATACCTCCTGGGTGCCAAGAAGTGTGGAGTCGACCCTTCTCGTTGTTTGGTAGTCGAGGACGCTCCGGCGGGCGTACGAAGCGGAAAGGCAGCAGGTTGCAAGACACTGGCATTGCTCACGTCACATAGCCGTGCCCAAGTGGAGGCCGCTGCCCCAGACTTCATCGTGAAGGACTTGTCATGGTAAGCGTACTCCTGCCTACACAGGAAATCCTGTCTGATGTCGGTTTAGTGTCACAATGAAGAAGACAGAAGACGGAGTAGAGGTCACAATCAACACAGACAATTAAATGTTTTTAGAAGAATGCGGGGTAGGGATAAGACTAGAAGATAGTGTTATATGATAGAGACAACCGTGTGAACATATTTTTAGTTGGTTTTGGTGTAAAGTTCAAGTGGCCTTCGAAACCCTGTCATCGATGTGAGCTGCGCGTTAACTGGAGAGCTCGCATTCTTACCGCCAACACCAATCATTCCTAGATGCTCAACCGTCTCAAACCCAATATCCAGAAGTAGCCTTTCAAAATCCGCTGGGCGCAACTTCAGGTTGTTTCCTGTCTCTTTGAGCCTCTATAGGGAATCAGCATTGAGCGTAAGGAGCAAGGCCAGCGAGATGAATATCACGAACACTATCCATCCTTTTGGCTTTCGCATAAGTATCCCACTCCTGGGGTTCAAGAACAAATTTGCCTCCAGGCTTTAAGACAGAGTATACGCGGCGAAGAAAACGCAACAATCCATCATCTCCATTGTTCAAATGAATCCACTTCGATATGGAGAGACTGGCTCAGCCAAGGTCGACAGAAATGAGAACAGAATATCAGCGGCTAGTGCATGCTTCCAAAACACACAAACTCACGCGAGGACAACATCATAGAGAGCTGCATCCTCCGGTATCTCGTTCGCGACCCAGTCCGCTTGACGGAACGTGACGTTGTGCGGAAATTGGCCAGCAGTCGCCGTCACATGTGGGATTGGAAGAGGACCAAACATGTGTTCACAGGATGCGGGGAAGTAATCTGTTACTGCTAGGGGATGTGTTTTCGTCTCTACGGAATGGCCTGGTTCGTGACTGTGCATCTGTTCGTCGGGTATAGAATCGGTACCATTACTTGAGGTATTCGTTGCAGGGCCCTGAAGACTCCATACATGGCGTCTTCGTTTCCAGGCAGCTCTAATCAGAGTGTCGTCAATGTCCACGCCAACGACTTTCCTCGCGCCTTTAGACTGCGCTTACTCCCCATCAGTACTACACATTATAATGCATATCCTAGGGTTGCAGAGATTTCTTACCAATCTCACAAGTTACCCAGCCCTCGTTACAACCCACATCAAGGACGTCCGCTCCATTGAAGAGAGATGAGGGCAGGGTCGCTAGCCTAGGGTCCTGCACATGCGGACGCTTTGTGTAGTACCTATAACACCATTCATCTTCTAGTCAATATTACCATATATCTATGAAAATGACGACGTGCCCATAATAATTTCCGTGTACTGGTTGATTGCTTGACAATGACATGGGAAGACAGTCTCGCCGCTCAATCTCGCAGAGTGGCGGGGAGCATGGCATTGGCATGAGATCATGGAGGACAAACCACGTGTCCGCGACTCATCTGCCATTGGCCACCGATAATTACCAGTAGAAAGAGCCAGCCAGACATGTGAGTTAGAAACAGATGGTATCTCTATAGTGCTTAGATACAAGTAGTGCGCGTGATACAGTACGGCTATGGTAAAGCGATAGTCATGCAGCACGACAAGCAGGATTAAGCGAACATTTATAAGGTACGGATATACGCTCGCCCTGGGTCACCCAAACATACTCTGCAATCACTGAGCTACGAAAGTGGTCAGTATTCGGCAGGTTCCTCGTCTTCGGGAGTGTCAGCGCCGACTTCCTCATAATCTTTTTCCAATGCAGCAAGGTCTTCACGCGCCTCCGAGAACTCGCCCTGAAAGTGTGTTGAGCAAAACATAGCACGAGATAGGCCTCTTTATCGCAGCTCACCTCTTCCATACCTTCACCTACGTACCAATGCACAAAGGCGCGCTTAGAGTACATGAGGTCAAATTTGTAATCTGCATCCACTTATCAGTCCGAAAGCATCAAATCATGCCGTAACAAGCACTCACCTAAGCGGCTCCAAGCCGCAGAAATGGCGGTGGTGCTATTGTATTATTGTGTTAGCTTCATCTACTGGGCAGGGGTATGACACGTACTTAGAAAGCATGCACAAGCTGCGAGTGTTCTGCGCTAAGTCGCCCCCAGGAACAGTAGCAGCGGGCTCGCTGCAAATGCCCAGCTACTCGAGTTACATGGGGATTAGTCCCAGAAGATGAGAATGGTATCGCGAACCTTGAATGCAGTTTTGCACCAATCGACAAATTGAATGGTCTTCTTCGTTTTCACAGTGCTGATGGCGGCTTGTACAACCTTGGGGACGACATCACCACGGTAGAGAAGTGCACATGCCATGTATTTGCCCTCTTTGGGGTCACACTTAACCATCTGGTTACCTGTCTCAAAGCAAGAGAACGTCATGTCTGCCACTGAGTTTTGCTCATGGCTAGCCTTCTCCGCAGAGATAAGCGGTGCATAGGTTGCGACAGGAAAATGGATACGAGGGAACGGCACAAGGTTCGTTTGGAACTCGTTAAGATCGACGTTGAGAGAACCACCAAAACGAATTGAAGCAGTAATTGAGGATACCACTTGAGCAATGAGCCTGTTCAAGTTAGGGAAGCTCGGCCGTGCAACGCCTAACTTGGTTTTGCAAATATCATAGATGGCCTCGTTGTCCACCTTATGATGTTTATTAGTCATCAATCAATGCTTACCTCGACAGATGGGATGCCAACGCACCATGAACGAGCAGTCGCAGTACTCTAGCGTCGCATGGGTTGTGAGCACCGAATTGTAGGGCTCAACAACAGAGCTTGACAGCTGCGGGGCAGGGTAGACACAGAATTCTAACTTTGATTTTTTCCCATAATCTGCGGCAAGATGCTCAAGGAGCAGAGCACCCAAACCGGAGCCAGTTCCTCCACCGAATGAGTGGAAGACGAAGAAACCCTGAAGACCGGAACAATTATCTGCGAGACGGCGAATCTTGTCCATGACTGGATCAATGATTTCTTTCCCGACCGTATAATGTCCGCGAGCATCTACGCATCACCATTATAGAGATGCAGACCGTGAATGGACAACTACACACAGTTGTTCGCAGCATCCTCTTTTCCAGTGATCATGCCCTCGGGATGGAAGAGCGCCTTGTAAGGACCGGTCTTCACTTCATCTATGACCCCAGGTTCAAGGTCGATGTAAAGCGAGCGCGGAACATGTTTCCCTGATCCAGTTTCAGCAAAGAATGTCGAAGGATCACTGTCTGGTTTATGTGCGCCATCGAGGAAACGACCGTCAGGCTATGGAATGCATGAGTGTCACAGGTTGATAATAAAGTGAGACCTGACGTACACTCATGCCATGTTCCAGCGTGTATAATTCCCCTATATGACCACGTCGACGACCCAAAATCAACAACGCATACTCATACTGGATCAAACCAGTACTCACAACATGCATTACCGATTTGTACACCAGCCTGACCGACATGGAGGGAAATGACTTCACGCATACTGCACGGTGATGACCGATTGACGCAGACCCGTTTTAAGGAATTCAACGGTGCAAATTCCTGGAAGCGGTTGCGGATAAGCGCTCATCACATGTCACATATTCAAACATCACACCATCCCAATACAGCGCTAGCACAATTAACGCACCGCACTCCGCCCGTGGCAAAAATCCCTTCAAACAATGCGCATTGCTAAGGCTACCTCCGGAGATTATTTTAATGTAAGAGTGGTATAGTCGCAAATGCCCGAATCAGAGGACAAGCTGGGGATATCGTAACGTGAACATCATAGTAACGGGGAAGGGATGAACGTGACTCGACGAAAAGAATACCACAAAAAGGTGAATCAACGCGTCTAGTACTCGCCAACCTCCTCCACATCCGCTGAGTCGATTCCGACTTCCTCATAATCCTTCTCAAGAGCAGCAAGGTCTTCTCGCGCCTCAGAGAATTCACCCTCCTCCATACCCTCGCCGACATACCAGTGAACAAAAGCACGCTTCGAATAGAGGAGATCGAACTTGTGGTCGAGACGACTCCAAGCTGTCGAGATTGCAGTAGTGTTCGACAACATGCATAGGCTTCGCGTGACCTTTGCGAGGTCGCCTCCGGGGATGTGTGCAGGAGGCTCATTGCAAATACCAAGCTTGAAGCCAGTTGGGCACCAGTCAACGAACTGGATGGTCCGCTTTGTCTTAATGATGCCAACGGCCGCATTGACATCCTTAGGAACAACGTCGCCGCGGTAGAGAAGTGCGCACGCCACTGCAATGTGTGCTCAATAACCCTGACGAAGTCAATGTATGATAGCCACTTACTGTATTTGCCTTCCCGTGGGTCGCACTTGACCATCTGGTTGCCGGTCTCAAAGCAAGAGAACGTCATGTCGGCGACAGAGTTCTGCTCATGGTGAGCTTTCTCGGCAGAGATGATGGGCGCAAACGTGGCGAGAGGGAAGTGAATACGAGGGAAGCTGTTTTTCGAAGCGTTATGTTGCGAGCTTTATGTCGTAGTGCACAGAACTCACGGGACCAAGTTTGTCTGGAACTCGTTCAGGTCGACGTTCAGAGAGCCATCAAAGCGAAGCGAAGCGGTGATGGAGGAAACGACTTGAGCAATCAATCTGTTCAAGTTTGTGAAGCTTGGTGACGTGATGTTGAGTCTCTTCTTGCAAATGTCGTAAATTGCTTCGTTGTCAACCTATCGATAACTAAGTAAACGTGGAAGGCGATGCGCTGGACATGTCTTACCATGAATGAGCAGTCAGAATGCTCAAGCGTAGTATGCGTCGTCAATACGGAGTTGTAAGGCTCAACAACAGAGTTTGCCATCGTAGGTGCAGGGTAGACACTGAACTCGAGCTTGGATTTCTTGCCGTAATCCGTGGAAAGACGCTCCAGGACAAGGGCACCGAAACCAGAGCCAGTGCCTCCACCGAAGGAGTGGAAGACGAAGAAGCCTTGCAGACCATTGCAGTTATCGGCCAACCGACGAACCTTGTCCATAACGGTGTCGATTTGCTCCTTACCAATGGTATAGTGACCACGGGCATCTAACAATAATAAATATCAGGAACAGACATGACACGTCACGCAAGGAAAACACTTACAGTTACTCGCCGCATCCTCCTTACCAGTAACAAGAGTCTCAGGGTGGAAAAGACTCCTGTACGTTCCACTCCGAACCTCATCAATAACATTGGGCTCTAGGTCCACATACAGGGACCGCGGCACGTGCTTCCCCGAGGAAGTCTCCGAGAAGAAAGTGCTGAAACCATCATCGTGAGCGGACGGCGAGCCTTCGACGAGACGACCGTCGGGCTTGGGAAATTATCAGACTCCGGAATGTAAGACACATAGACGCTTTACGACTTACACTGAGACCATGTTCAACGGTGTACAGTTCCCCTAAAGCAGATTATCAGTAATCCAGCCCTCTCGCAGCGCGTGCGCGTCACAGAAAAAACACGATGACACGTCACCGTCCTCGCGATAACGCGAAAACGCGCGAAAGTAGGCCAGAGACTTACAGCAGGCGTTACCAATCTGAACACCAGCCTGACCAACGTGGACGGAGATGACTTCACGCATTTTACCAAAGTTACGAGAAAAAGTCTATAGATATGTCAGTTTTCGCTGCCAGCAAACGCGTAAATCCACCCACACGGAGCGTATATGTGGTGAAGGAGAGAGGTCGACAAAGACACGCACGAGGCGCGAGGGCGAAGGGTTAAGAAAGGCAACAGCAATGACTAATCCTTTCTCACGGAACAACGTGGCATTTGCCGCTCGTGATCCGTGCACTATAGACTGCGAACTTCTAACCAGGACCTTGTTTTCTACCCTCCTCTAGTGGTTCTAGCAGGATATAACTACGGAGTGTATATCAGAAGGATGGCTTTGTTACACTCAAATCTACATATGAAAAACAAGCTGCTGGGAATTACGGTTTACATCACTGCTCTAGTAGCACGCAAGTGTGCTCGGCGCGCTGCATCAGAACGCGCAGAAAGTCACGGTAACAACATAATATATGATGAACGATACGTATATCAGTCCAGTCCGAATGGTCCAAGAATAACCTCCACATTCCGTCCAATTACACAGCAATTACACAACAGAAAACTTTACGACGAGTCCGTCTGCTTGGGTGTATCTTGCGATCGTCCAGAGCGGAAAGTGTTCCCAGTCGCGCGCAGTGCAGATGCCGCCTGTTCCTTGCCATGCGCCGCCTTCATAGCAGCTTTCTTAGAACTTTTGCGCATGAAATACCTATGAAAGGCCGCCATCAGTCATATCCAATGAAAGAATGCAGTATAATCGTACGCACAGCACAATTGATTGCCAGATACTGACACCGTGTATAGGCAGACCACGTGTACGAACCTGCTGCTCAGAGGCTGATTGCTGCGGCGCTTTCGTAGGATGATCTTCCCGATCGAAGGCGGCGCGGATCAAGTCTGAGGATTTTAACTTGGGAATCATCCTGTGCGTTCTAGGTGCAGTGTGGTAGATATGTTTCTTCAGAAGAGCGACTGCCTCACGCTACGAGAAAATGTCAAACATCGGGATGATAGTATTACACCAACTGAACCCACCGTATCCCTCCTCCCAGCAATGGCGCTCGCAGGCGGGGACTCACCTCCGAGATCAAGAGGTCCTAGAGTAGCTCTAGTTTCAGTAGGATCAAGAAGAGACATTCGATTACGTACCCCATCGTCTATCTTGCTCGATACGTCCGAATACACCTGACGCAAGTGAGGTATGGCTCGTGGTTCTTTCAGGCGGCTGAGGTCTTGTGGGGTTATGGCGGAGACTTCCTTGGTCTAGCGCATGCTGTAATAGTCGTTGCGCTTTGCGCTCGTATCGACGCCTGCGAACTATGACCTTATGCGCTGCGCGCTTGTACTTCTTGTCCCAGTGTTCTTGCCCAATTAGCCATCGCTTGACAGGTGCCTCCTTGATGATCCCAATCTCTTGTGGCTCGAGTCGCAAAGCCTCGATTTCTTCTTTAGGTTCCATCGACCTGACTTGACCAAATATATCCACTCGTTCTCTGATCATGATGACGCGCGGAATATCCTGTTACAAGTCGGGAAGGTAGGACTTTCCCCTCAGGTCTGGTATTGGAAGTTGCTTACTTTTCCGGAAGGACTAGAACCATTTGTCACCTCTTCAGTACCACATGGGGCTTGCTCTGCTTCGCCCTTTTCGACCTCTTCTTTCGCTTTCTCCTCATTACGCTTGAAGTGTTCGGCGCCGCTATGTAAACTGGAGACAGGATCCATTTCTTTCGTGTTTTTCTCGCCGCTCTCTACTGGATGACGTGCTTCCGGCCAAATGCAGTAATTCTCCTCTTCGGAATCAATATCCAAAAGGTCATCGGGAGGGATGTGCAACTCTGGAAAAGGATTCCGGTCCAGATGATCGATGGACTGAGTCGTGACGTGCCTGACGAATTGGGCTATGGACCTGTACGCATATTTTGCCTGGACTTCATGAAAATTCTGAAGAGCCTGATTTTCAAACGCAATGACTTACACATTGTGTGAACGTAAACACTGTTAGAACATGACACATCCCTGGTGGATAGCAGAATGAGGATGAGGCGTTACCATTTTTAAGAATTGGTGCTCTACCATCATAGATTTGAAGGTGGACCTAGTGCGAAACATTAGCGCATCGCACAGTCCGAACTTGTAGTCAACCTACTTTGGTGGGCGTCTGGAACTTTTCTGCGTTATCCTTCTGTCTATGACCCTCTCGAATAGTACCTTCTCTTGCTGGATATTCTTTGGGGTGGGCAGCCTTATGAGCGATATATATTATCTCGTCTCGAAGGAGCTCCCCGTCACCACCTAAGATATACAACGGGCACAAGTTACCAAGGGAGCTCTGCAGTGCAGGGGAAACAAGGGGATGCGTGAGTTGTCTTCGTCGATGTCAACATATCTTCACATAATATATATGCTACAAGACTCACTCATTGGTCGCATAGAGCTGGATTTGTGACCGAAGCTCCAGGGGTCTGGAATTGGGATCTTCCATGAGAACTTTCGGGGGCTTGGGTTGCCAAAAATCAATAGCAGCGTCGTAGTTGGGATCACTCTGAATGTTATTTGCCTGTGTTGCCTCGGAAGACTCTCCATTCGTACTGTGACTACTATCGAGCATCAGTTCATGAAACTGCCCAAAAAATCGTCTCTTACCAAAGCTTGGCGTCGGGTGTGGAAGAAACCGGTGCGTCAGACCCATCGGGACCAGATTCCTCAAACATTTCTTGCTGACTTCCGATCTTTTCCGCATGCTCCGATATATCTCCAGAACTTACAACGTTTCCTGATTTAATGCCCTCCTCCAAGCGCGCTTCAACTTCACTAGTCATGCGTTCATCGCTTGGTTGCAGTACATCCGCATGCCCGGGCTTGGGAGGTGGATTCGTCGATGTTGGCATAACACGGGTGCGTCCACCTTCCGAAAGAGCATGGATGGGCCAAGTGGGGGAATGTTTATGAATGAAACCGTGAGGGGGAATTATATCCTGAACCAGAGCCAGTGTGAGTAATTGATTGATGCACTTGAAGCCCAACTCACTGTAGCTGTGTTTGTCATGACACTAGGAAAACTGTGTGTAAGATCTACCCAAGGGCTGATTAAGACGGCGCCAGCGGGGAGAGGAAGCCCCAGGTCTCTCAATACGGTAAGTGCCGATAAACATAGGCCAGCTCCAGCAGAATCTCCAGCAAACACGATCTTCGATGGGGCAATAGGCTTATGGACAGCATCGGGGGGAGGCTCTAAGAGATAAAAATCTGCAAAAAGAGTCAAAACTTAACATGATGTCCACAAAGGGACACAGAACTGACAAGATGCTAGAACGTCTTGGAGTGGACATGGCCATGGGTACTGGGGAGCTTTCCTGTAGACAAGCGTCAAATATACGAGGCAGCCGAGTAATGTACGCGTACCGATAATTGACCGCAAAAGCTCGGCCCTTGATTAACCGCGCTTTTGTGGAAGATTGAGCGTAGAACGAGTGGTGGGAGACATCACACGCGCTTACCATAGCGGATAACCTGGTACCTATGGGTATCTAAAGCACAGGCTACGTTTAGATTATGACGTTACTGATGAATACAAGAGCGCACTTATCGACCCCCAAAAATATGCACCTGTATGCGTACATTTCAGCAGAAAATCACGACTGGAAACTAACAACTAACCTCCATGAACGTACAGCTACGAATAAAAGACGTGAGTGACGCTGGTCCTGGCAACAGGGGCGACTTGCCATAACCGTGTCCAAGTGATCCATACGCGAGATATCTTTGTCTATCTCATTCAACTTTTGTCCTCGAGAGCTATGCGTATGTCCGTGTGACAAGAATTTCCTCTCGGTAATCCACTCTGCGTCTATCCCATCCAATCCTCTTATTTGCCACCAACGCTCACCACCAACAACCCGCTTTAGCTCGTCTGGACTGAACCAGTCTTTCAACACGTCAGCTGCTCGATTGCACGAAGTTAGCGGGATCCGAACTGCTGCAACAACAGCCCAGGGAGGTGAAGGGACATGGGTATTCGTGCTAAAACACATTGAAGCCACAGCGTCAGCGTCTGAAAATGATACGAAGAGGAGGGCATACAAGTTTTGTAATGATTCGACCGTGTTATGCGTGCCCAGTTTGATGAACGCTTGAACGATATGGAAGGCCCTTGACGGTCGTCAGTGGCGGTAAAGTACAGAAAGAGGGTGAGAGCATACTCGTCGAAAAAGATGTCATCTGTTGCCTCTTCTTCGGAGTCTCCGTCCTTCCACTTATGACCCTTTTTCCTTCCATGCTTCAAGAATGTTTTCAAGACGACTGCATGCATTTCTGTGGTCAGCCAAAAAGAGCAGGTGCGTCGCGAATACCCACCAGGGGTGATGTGTATGGCAGCGGAAATGGTGTTGACGCCCATAGCTGGCGGTGAGCATAGAACAAACACAAATGGTCAGAGGGTCAAGGAGGCTGAAGGAGAAGAGCTGGACTGTGACTTCAATTGGAGCGAGTGGCTGCTCCAGTGCGCGTTCAGCGCTCTAAACACGTGCATCTACCATGACGTCGTCACCAGCAGACGCGATCGAAACCACAAACGCCACTCCCAAGACCAGATTAGGAAGGTAAAGTAGTTCAAATTCTTCGCAACCAGACAAGAGACTACTGTTACAAAGGGGCCAAGTCAGAGCATTGCGAAGAAGTAGATGAAAGAGCAGGGATAACAGGTAGCAGATGCAGGCACTCTATGGTTGAACGTACAAGTACATGGCAAACTCGATCTAAGTCTTCCGGAACCGAATACTGATACACGAACGGTCGTGGTAACAATGAGTGACGCCGATAAGAGAGGCTCGGGAAGTCTTGATGTGCAGAAAGGGGTCATCGCGCATGCTTCATATTCTTTGGGTTTTTAGAGAACGTTCAATCCGCTGCCGCCATTTCACGTAGATGCCCTCGCTCGGCGAGGGTGCATATCGACATAGCTCGAAAAGGACGAGCTGTTCCTAAACACAGGCATAAGATGCATGCAGAGCACATAGGCAACCCTATTTACCGTGAATCCAGGATTAATCCAGATTTGCTCACGTGCTGCTTCGACGTCAGCAATTGCCCGGGATCATATGAACGAGGCAACCTACTCTGGCGGATTACGTCGAGAGCTTCCATGGGAGGAATTCTTCTAGAGTACATCACTGGGGATTACAAAATGAGCAAAGTCCGATGGTGACATAACAGCGTGTTCTCACAGTACGCCGCGATCACAGCGGCACTCCGAGAGATGCCCATGACACAATGGACAAGCACATTCCCCCCATGTCCGAGGGCGTTGTGAATGAAATGGCATGCGGCGGGCAAGTGAATTAATAGGTCTGCGTGGTCAACATCTTCCACTGGAATGCGAAGGTGTTGAAACCCGGACGCGGGGTTATCGGCGGGAATGGGTTCGGTCCCGAGAGATACGATGTGCGTGATGCGGCGGTCCGACAATGTCCGGGGTGCTATCGCGGAATCGAGTCTGTCCAGGTAACATAGCGACCGGTCAGGCCTATATATCTTCGGGTCCCTGACAACGATAAGGTTACTCACGCTCCGAGGAACAGCCTCCCTTCATGACCGGCGATCGTGTTGATATTCCTCCAGCTTGAGCTCATCTTGGCGGAAGCCGTGCTGTGAGTCGGAATGTCGCACTATCCATGGTGCTTCTTGCCGTAGGGTTTTGTAGGACCCCTCTCCATGACGGTTGCAAGTGACCACCGGCGCGTTATGCATAGCTGCAATCGCTGGATGAGCTGCTCCGA